>NC_039261.1:4470596-4665596 GCF_003368295.1 Carassius auratus
GAGGGTGGACTATTGTAATGTGCTCCTCAACGGCCTTCCCAAAAAACCATTAGACAGCTGCAGCTCATCCAGAACGCTGCTGCCAGGATTCTGACTAGAACCAGAAAATCTGAGCATATCACACCAGTCCTCAGGACCTTACACTGGCTTCCAGTTACATTTAGGATTGATTTTAAAGTACTTTTACTCGTATATGTCACTAAATGACCTAGGACCGAAATATATTGCAGATATGTTCACTGAATATAAACCTAACAGAGCACTCAGATCATTAGGATCAAGTCAGTTAGAAATACCAAGGGTTCACACAAAACAAGGGGAGTCTGCCTTTAGTTACTATGCTGCCCGCAGTTGGAATCAGCTTCCAGAAGAAATCAGATGTGCTAAAACACTAGTCACATTTAAATCTAGCCTCAAAACGCATCTTTTTAGCTGTGCATTTGTTGAATGAGCACTGTGCAATGTCCGAACTGATTGCACTATATTTTCACTGTTTTATGTTTTATTATTGTTTTTATGTAAAATCATTTTCTAACTGTCTTTAAATGTTTTAATCATTTTAAAAGTTTTAAAATTACTTGTTTTATTTTTGTTATTATTTTTCTTCATGATTATTTTACTTTCTTTTATGTAAAGCACTTTGAATTACCATTGTGTACGAAATGTGCTATATAAATAAACTTGCCTTGCCTTGCCTTCTGTCTATCTATCTATCTATCTATCTATCTATCTATCTATCTATCTATCTATCTATCTATCTATCTATCTATCTATCTATCTATCTATCTATCTATCTATCTATCTATCTGTGTCTGCCACCTGTCCATCCCAAACAGTTTTCATATGGATTGTCCAATTTTTTTTTTTTTTAAAGTTACATCAATTATTATTGCTATTATTTTTATTTGTGCATTGTGCAGTCAGTGTAGTTTTGCTAAATGAATGCACACTGTATCACAGATCCCTTTCCGCTAGTTAAGAGCAGTGCAGATGTGCTGGTCATGTGTAAGTGTGGACTGAATGCTGGGATGTGAGCTGGTGAGAAACCACACAGAGCTCTCAAATTCCTCCGGTCTCTCTGTAATTGCAGCATAGATGCTTATGAAAGCTGCCAAACTGCATTCAACCACACAAAAGAACACTCACAGGAATCCATGTGACAAAGACATCTGTATAAGAGACTATCTCTACTCTCCAAAAATACAGCGTGTGAGTCTTGTACATAAAACAGTATGATTATGCAAAAATTGCATTTTAAACAGAAATACATTTCTGATCACATGAAAGTGTTGGTTGTGAGAGAATGAGCACAAAGAAAGTGGACTAATTTTATTAAAATCATGAATTTTCAATATAGACACCTTTTTGTGTAATGTAAGTAAGTGGAATATATAATTTATTGGAATGTATATGTTGTGAGTCCAATTGATGTTTACTGTGTACCACTACCCTATTTTTAAAACCGCAAGGCCATAAATAGGAGCATAATTGCAGAGTCTGTGTTTCACACATGCAGCCATAAACAAGCACTATGATTAAAAAGATTTTATAATATCATGCTTTTTATTTAAGAACATGTGGGAATGAATGAATATATATAGGCTATGTAATCAGTTCAATACTTATCGTGTGAATGTAAGATCAAAGCAAAAGTTTGAAATATGTGTTTAATATTTGTATTGCCAATGTTTAACAAAATATCTCATGCACAAACATTATATCATACATTTATATTAGTTAAGTGTCTATATAGTGTCTATCTTATTTTGACTGTGTATATTTTGTGTGAGCTTTGCAATCTTATAAATGTACTGTCTTATAGAAAACAAAAAATAGTGATCTATGGTACCTGTGGAGGTCCTGTGTATGTTAATGGTGGAGTTGAGTTCGGGGCTGCCCTGGTCCAGGTAAATGATGGACTCTATGGGCAGCGGTCCAGTGCATTCTGCCCCATTAAAGGTGAAGTACCAGCGCTGACAGCAGGCCGTCTTACACTTGAGTCTGAGAGAACCGCTGAAGAGCACACGCAGAGCGCTGTCCGATCGCTGCTTGGTGAACGTGCACTCCTGTGAAGGAAGAATCAAGACGCCTTCCACTGTTAAATCACTGATGAATGAATAATCACTTATAACTGAAACTTAAATACGAATGTCTGTAGTCTATAGTGTGTGTTATAGGCTAATGTCTAAGTCAATGGGTTTTTTCATGTTTTTTACAATATTTCCGACCCATTTTTGATGGGCAAACTACAGTACCTACAAGTCATGTTCCTGTAGCTCAAGTGGTAGAGTATTGCATTATCAAGCGTAAGGTTGGGGGTTCGATTCCCTGGGAACACATGATAGGTAAAAATTGATAGCCTGAATGCACTGTAAGTCACTTTGGATAAAAGCATCTGCAAAATGCAAAAATTTTATTTAATTTAATTTGCCTGTTGATTTCCTGTGTGAACACTGTAGCATGTTTGCTGTTGCACAACACTGCTGTTTGAGCAGTTTAACATATCATTATCCGGCTCAACCAATGGTGTGAATTCAGAGCAGGGCAACCTGCTTGTCCAAACCAAGAAGTCAAACCACCTTTTCACTATTTCAGCATTTTCAGATTTGACTTGAGCTTCAGTTCCAAAAAAATGTTTGCTTAACTATTATACACTTTCACGAATTAGTGGATCATTTGAATTAATTTGTATCTCATTTGTACGTTTTCATGTGATCTGCTTACACCATGCTAACTTTAAATTATTATTATTTGAAATCATTTTTTGATAGCATATGAAATTGCCAAGAGCTCTTCCATTACAGGCATGATACTTACAGCAATTTTGCCCAGATCAATGCCGTAGTTTAGAGAATTCCAGGCGCACTGTTTGAAGTTGGGTTTCCAGGGATCCTCAAACCTCTCAGACTCACACTCTCCCTTCTCGCCCTTCAGTCCGTCTCTCCCAGGGATTCCTGGGGTTCCTGGAATGCCGTTTATCCCCGGGTTCCCATCCCTGCCCTGCACTCCAGGTACTCCCTGCATGCACGTCTGGTACTAATGACAAAAACATGAAGCACAGAGACATGTCAGTAGTCTGCAGAGGCGTTGTGTCTTGTTAATGAGAAAGGGACTGATTCACCACAATGCACAGACCGCTGTGGGTGGGAAAGTACTATGGCCCAGTTTTCTTTGAGATGGACACGTTTGTGCCAAAATGAAAAAAAAAAAAAAACTGGAAGGAGAACTGGTGTAAAATCCCCTGACCACAGTCACAGTCTGTTCACTTTATTTAAGTTCTGACACAAGACAAAGCAAAATCAGTATTACAGGAATTCTAACTTTTGGATTTAATACTGTTCTGTACTTATACTGTAAACATATATAATAAAAAGAATAACATTCAGCATTATTTTGTTTATAGTATAAGTACTGCACAGTATATTAAATATTGTATATTATAGTATTTTAAATACTATATGAAATAGTCTTTGTCAGCTCTCATCCAGTGAGTAAATGTAATCCACTATCTTGTGGTTTTCCAATAATGACAGTTCTCTGTTTCTTGCGGCGTTTTTACAGACCAAGCCCTTCCCATCCAGGTTTTCTGGATTATAACCCATACGTGTGAACATCAGTGAGGCATAAAAACCCCAATGAGTCCCAGTGCTGTGGTTTGTTTGCATCCGCTGATAAAAATGTGGAAAGTACTGTACAGTTGTGTGTTTATTTAGATATTACTCAACTGTGATTGACAAATTGAAAGTTAGCCAACAAAAAGCATCTCACAATTCACCAATATTAGGTAGATGCTAAGTCAGAGCCGCCAAAAAAATGTACGGCGTGGACAGGCCATCTTGATCACTCGTGTCCGGTGTGGGAATGAACACAAGCTTCAGTCACCGCATACACACAGTCTCCCAGTGAGCAGCCAAATGAATCAGATCACATGAGAGGAACTGAGTGAGTCTCACAAGATGTAGCTTGATTTTAATTACATTTATTGATTTTACTTTTTGGACAGTTCATTGCTGTTTTATCATGATCATAATTCATTTGCATAGAGATACAGACTGTGGAGATACATACTGTGATTTGTGAAGTTTGTGTGTGTGATGTGTTTCTATAAAGTACTTTGGATCTGCTTACAACATTTACACATGTCAGCTTAAAATGTATTCCCACGAATTCCTAAGCCAAATCTGGATAGCAGTTTCTTTAAAGAGTCACTTGAGGAACACCCTTAGAATAATTTTGGCGAATCAGTTCATTTTAATGAATCAAAACGATTCTTTTGAGTCACCGTAGTGTTTCACACCTTGTTTTTTATGCTTAATTAAATCGACTAATCGACTATTTTTCGACTAAGTTACACACTTCTCTGTCTGAATACATTACAAAGTTATTATCCTAATCCTGATAACATTTACAAATGCACTGCGAGTCGATTCAACTGAATGATGAAAAAGAACCGACTCTTCCGCGATTCGGACATTACTACAAAGCCATTGTTTAACACAGCGTGCTTTCATTGGATCTTGGTATATATTTAAATCCACGAGCAAGAAAATCACACGATACCTAATTATTTAAATTTTAAACCTTTTCTTGGAATCCATTAAGAGGCTGAATAGCCCAACGTTACTGCATTTCCCTACAAGCTATTATTTTCTTGAATCGTTCAATCAAATGTAATTACACTAATCATAACCAAGTAACGGAGAACAAAAAATAAAAAATAAATCAAATGAACCCTTCAAATTCAAATAAATGTAACTTTAACAATGGCTGTGATTTACAAATTAGTACTTTCTCCTTCCAGAATCAGCCCGACCATCTTAAACACATTTTTAGCCTAAATGGATAAAATTGGTGACTCTACGATACCTCTGCTTTGACCCGAATTAGATTTTTAACATGCAAAAGTTTAACGCGTTTCTTCAGATTTCTACAATCTTACCTTGTCAGTGAACTCCGCGTCTCTGTGGCGGCCGCTCCTTTCTTTGACTTTTTCCGTGACACAGAATGGCAAAGTTATCCAAAAGCAAAGGAGAAGCTGAGGCAGTTTAGTGGCCATCGTTGCCTGACTGTAGCGGGTCACACATGCGCTCCTGCTCTGATCAAGTTTCCTCTCAGACTCTTCTGTGTCCTGCAGGGGGCCGAGAGAAGATGAGTCCGCCACAGAGACGCATTCAAACCTCGGTGTCACGGGACACATGTGTGTATACTTCAACGAAGAGGACTGATACATATAAATGAAAAGCACCCCAATAATCTTTACTTTATTCCGTAAAGAGCTTCATCCACTAATCACAAACGACTGTGATTGATCCTTCCACACCAGCGGTGAGAAAAGTAACAGGTAGCACATGGGAACACTGTCCAGATTACACCTGAACAATAAAACTGCTGAGATGTTTTACCCTAGGTGCAAATATCATTTCTAGCCTACTTTTGTTTATCTATGTTTTGTTTTGTTTATCTATCTATCTATCTATCTATCTATCTATCTATCTATCTATCTATCTATCTATCTATCTATCTATCTATCTATATACACTTTGATCATAACCAATTATTTTTTGCAGAAACCAGTATTCCGTTTTTTCCCCAAAAATATTTCAAATATGCACTTAATTTATGTTACAAACAGTGAAGCTAAATTAAAAATATTTTTTGAGATAGAGAACATATTTAGTTTCAACCTTCACATACTAGAATACATTTCTAAATGTATCTCAAGAGCAAGAAAATACATTTCAAGTCTAATAGTATAGCCTATATTTAGGCTAAATACAAATGTGGATGGCCTACTAGAAATAAAAAATTATAATGATTTAATGATGTTTGATTTTTATTTTTTATTTTTTATGGAGCATTTTAAATGAAGTATCAACCTGATTCTTATGTTTTTGAGCTTCTGAAGTAGCCTTTGGAGTCTCGCAGGGTTAAAGAAAAGACTTCTGGAACTCTTGTGGCAGCTATTTCAGACTTTTAATGACAGTCTATAGTTATATAAACTGAAAAAATGAATAGTTGTTTCTGAACAAGTAGTCTATTCATTCTGTGAGAGGCCATATGTTTCTTTTCCCTCTCTTGACCCGGAGAGACAGCGTCTGCAGGGGTCTCAGTCCTCAGCGGAGGTATTTCCCTGTCAACATCCCCTAACCCTGCCTCACATAAACACACTGACACTGGCTACATTCATTATGTGATCTGAGGAATGATCAAATAGGGAATTAATAAACTACATATTGTAAGTTAAGGTTAGGCTTTGGTTTAGAACTATTGCATGTAATTATGCATAGTTAATTGTTATTATTATAGTAACGTATAACAAGGACACCTTAAAAAAAGTGTTACCACCATTTTCATTCATTAAAATAAAGCTGCAATAAGATCAAATATAAATATTAGATGAAAAAATGTTAACTTGCTGTTGCTTTGGCAAGCTGAACATTACATAAACATATGTGCGTGCATAAATAGATAAATAATCAGTACATAAGCACAGAAATGAACACTGAAAATATAAAAATCAATTCAAAATACCAACAAATAGTATCTAAATAATACTAAAATAGCACTGTTTAATTATTAATGTTATATTTTCCATACAGTTTTAACCATTGCATCAGCCATGTTATTTTAGCTAAATAATTGTATGCAAGTTTACACGTAGACACAGACTATGTCTTTGTTTACTTTCATTTAATTTTTGTTTACTTTAACAATTAAAATGAGTAAATATGGTAATTAGTGATAATTGTAATTTGTTTTCATGCATTTATTTAGCAATTTAAATTCTGATATTCAGATTTAAAAAAAACTATAATATATTATGAAACTATTATTTGTTTATTTATTTCATACTGTTTGTATAAAATGAGGACATACTCAAAAGAGAGGTTTTGTCAGTTTCAGTTTCACTTCCGGGTATACATTTGTCCCAAAATAGGTGTACACATTTACACTCACACAAACTGTATTCAAGAGCAAAAATGTGCATATATATGAAGAAAACCTTTCTATAAACCTTTCTCATTTCTATTTCTTTAAAATATGGTTGCAGAGAATTCAACCGACTTGAATGACTTATCATCTCAATTTCTTCATGAACACAGGAAAAGGAACCAGTAGATGGCAGAAGTGCTTTGTTACAAAAATGGCACATAAGCACATGCACACAGCTTGGAAACCTCAATGAGGAAACAAAAGTTAGTAGAAGCCAAGCTCAGTAAACTTGCAGAAGCGATATACTTCATTTTGCACATTGAGCAGCGTTGAGCTTCGCTGCCTGACTCTTACAGTAGAGATTCAGGATTCAACTCTCTTGATTTGGGACAGAAATCAATCACCCAGAACAGCTTTTCTAAAGACAATACACCAATCTAAAGCCCACTGCTCAATATCTGTCAGCACACATCGTGTGTTGTGTCCATGTGTCCAGATATCTCCTGTCCAGTGACTCACAGCAGAGTGGGAAGCCGCTGATTAAGAAAAGTAAGACAGTCTGGTTGTAATACTGTTCCTATGCAACAGGCGGAGAACACACTTTGCATTTAAATCACACTTGCCAGTTTCAGACAGCTTGTTAGTCCCATTACAAGCAAATACAGCCACCCTCGCTTCAGTTTGCTCAGTTCAAAGTGACTTTGTTTGTTCAATTCAAAGAGATGAGAAGTGGAAGCACAATACAGATAATTAAAGAAGAAAGGAAAGCAAATGGCATTAGTTCTTTTGTTAGCATCAAGGAGAGGTGGAAAGTCTATCACCAGAGCAGAGTTTGTTTATCTGAGTAAATAGAATTACTGGGAAAAGAAATTAGAGTCATTTAAATACGTCAAAGCTCCTGGTGGTCTATTGTTTTTTTTTAATTAACACAAACGATGCACTTATACAGAGTTTGTTTGTTTCCTGCTGAGAATAAACTCTTTCTAATCATTCTGAACTTCTCTTATAATTGTGTTCTCCTTGTAGAGGAAAGCCCTGGCGCAAATTGATAATTGTTTGCTGAAAATGCCATTTTATGCCGCTAATCCAGTCTTACTTTGTTCCTCTCAGTGCAAAAACACAGAGAAAGCAAGGAAAGTAAATGGTAACTGTGATCCTGGAGCACAAAAGCAGTCATTAAGGGTCAGTTTTTTGACATTGAGATTTATACATCACCTGAAAGCTGAATGAATAAGTTTTCCATTGATGTACTGTATGGTTTGTTAGGACAATATTAACAAACTATTGGAAAATCTGAAATCTGAGGGTGCAAAAAAATCTAAATACTGAGAAAATCACATTTAAAGTTCTCCAAATGAATTCTTAGCAATGCATATTACTAGTCAAAAATTAAGTTGTAATATATTTACAGAAGGAAATGTACTCTATATCAGTAGTGTATAGTTAGCTCAAAGGTGTGTTGGCGTCCACGTGGCTGCGAGTCTTTAATAGAGTGGATCGTTTTTCTCTTTCTATTATAGTTGACAAAAGCAAAACTGAAGAAGCCACCTTGAGGTAAAATCGTTTTCTACTGAACTTCATTTGTGCACATATCTTGAGAAGAAACACAATAAAAATGCTGGGGAGGAAAAATGCTGTGACGCTGTTGGAACAAGGTTGTTATAACCTTGTCTGGGTGAGCTGTATCATTGGTATTTTGAGCATTACAGCACATCAAAGTAGAGCCCACTGGGAGCAAGCCACTGGATGCATGTGCTGCATAGAAATTAAAAGTATTGTGCAGTTTTATGCATATGCTAATTTAGGAAAATGTTTGCTTTTCGTAACATAAGGCAATGAGATTGAAATAAATGATTTATAAATGAATCAATTTATTTCCAGCAGCATCAAAGAAGTGACAATGAGATCAATAAAATGAATAATAAAAAATATATGTATTTATTTCCAGCAACATCAAACAAGTAGCAATGAGATCAAGATCTCTCTTTCCTCAGATGAAGTGCGACAGATGAAGTGCCTTAATTGCACATGTACAAGTTTTCTTTTTTTGAAGCATCCTTAAAGGAACAGTTAAACCAAAAATGTACATTTGATAAAAATGTCCCAGATGTAGATGAGTTTGTTTCTTCATGAGAACAGGTTTGGAGAAATGTAGCATTACATCACCTGCTCACCAGTGGATACTCTGCAGTGAATGGGTGCCGTCAGAACGAGAGTTCAAACAGCTGATAAAAAACATCACAATAATCCATGAGCAAGTTGTTTATGAATCGTTCAGAAATTAGGTAAAATTACATTTATTTTCTGAATAATCAAATATGTTTTTTGACCTTGCTTGCATGTAAACCTGTTTTAAGAGACTCATAAAACAATATTAGCCACCTTAAAAATGGCATAACGGGGCACTTTAATGATGGATTTTTTACTTACAAACTCGATAATAACTCTTCTACATTTTGAATAGCCTGATGGTTTTAATCAAATTTTAATTTTTGGGTAAAATATTCCTTTATATTATATAATATAACCTTAATCACATTATCTGACATTGAGTTGTTGTTGTTGTTTCTATTGAGTTGGTGTTTTTTGTGCAAAACAAACCTATAAAACTATGTTCATCTTTTGGTTTATTTGGCAAGTCACAGATATTTCTCTCATTAGTAGCTTTGGAAAGTGTCCTGGATTCATTGCAGTCTTGGCACAAATGACTGAAGATCGACAGGACGATGGCAAAACCTCAGAATACAGCAGTGGAAAATCAAACTACAGTTTTAACAGGTTTAGACAAGCCCTTTGTCTCTTCGCTTCATCTTCTGCACACCTTCTAAAACTTTTCCAAATGTGCTGCATCAAGCTTTAGCGTTTGTTGCTCTGCAGAGGCTTTCCCGTCCCTGACAGGTGCTTGTTGAGCAATACTCAGATCAGATGATGATTATATTAGCTC
This sequence comes from Carassius auratus, assembly GCF_003368295.1. Taxonomy (NCBI): domain Eukaryota; kingdom Metazoa; phylum Chordata; class Actinopteri; order Cypriniformes; family Cyprinidae; genus Carassius; species Carassius auratus. The sequence continues at coordinate 4,480,474 of NC_039261.1, forward strand.
CGAGAGCGTGCCAGCTTGGCACAAACCCTGCATATTATACACATTATATAAGATTATACAAGCTGCTATATACAGTAAGTGGTTTCTGGTGACATGCTTTAATTAGGCATCCAGTGTCAGAGTAAGTTTTCAAAGCACACAGCGGTTTTTAAGATAATATGACTGTGTGTATCTGATGTTGTAGAACAAAACATGAAAGCCAAGTGAACCACTGACATTAATTAGTCTAAAACCCACAAAAAAATCAAAACCATTCGAATTTCCTGAGGGAGCTCGTGTCAAATTAGCATGAAGGACTATGAGTTGATGAGTGAACAGCTTTTTGTGCTTGTAAACTCAAATTTTCTCTAATTAATTTTGTGTTGAGTGCAATTCTTTGGCAAATATGATTTACATAAATATATAAATATTATCTTAGTTTTACTCATGTTTTATTTCAGATTTATTTGGCTTTGTAGCTGATGTTCAGTAAATCTGTTAACATCTTTAGTCCATCGTTTTAAACACTCAGCTTACTGCCATAGCTCAGTGCATCATTTTGTTCATTTATGTGTTTATATCATTGCATATTTAGACGGTCATCTGCTGAATGCAACACATCTGTTGTGCTATTCATTATGTGACATCTTAATGTACGTATTTTGTGTTTTAAATTCCCTATATAGTATGCACATTGCCATATTGTTTGGACGGTTCAGTTTTTCTGTCATTATTGGTAGCTGTTTCTCATCAGAAATATTCCCTTGGCATATGTTCCTCTTTGTTTGCTCATTTAAAATCAGGTCATCAGCATATAATATGGTTGCAAAGGATCTTGTTTTCAGCTACTCACACTAGATGAAGATTGTTTGATTTTGCGACCATGATATTATCATCAAAAACCAAATGACTTTAATCATAGGGCAAAATATTGGATCAATGCCTTTCAGCGAAGAACCAATAATTACTATCACTGAATACCAGAAAAATGATTCAATTTTGATTACATGATATTAGCAGCATAAACACATAACATCCACTTTGGCAGCTGTGATGCCTGATTACAGGATTAATTTGGCTTTCTTGTTGAGGATTATAATAAGTCAGTATATGTTTACATCTTAACTGATGGATAACCAATTACGGTTAATACACAACAGGTCAATCTTATCACAATTTAGAGATTCTGTCTCTTTTTATTTCTAGCGTAATCCAGTCCAAGTTGGTCTAAAATGACCTCTCAGTCTGGTCAAGATGGTACTTAGCTGGTTTAGTTTAGTAAATAAGACTAGCAAACAAATTTCAGACTATGTTCTTTTATGTATTTTTAATGAACCATAATCTCATAAAGATGATTTAATAGTTTGTTTTGTCAAAATGATAAGCATTATCAAAACCGTACATTCCCTCAGGCTTTTACAAACATTTGAAGGCCACTGATATCATACAGTGAGACATTAAATCTGTCTGCATCATGTATGAAATCACGAGCTTTAAAGCCGTATTAGTTTAATCTTCTAATAGATGGTTTTCTGAGCACAAACATCTGTAGCGCGTGTATAGAAAGTGGCTACACATTGCATTTGTGTATTCAGTTCTCTTTCACACGCATAAGTTACAAACACAGTCGGTTATGTTTGTGAAGGTAAACATTTGAGAAAGAAATCACATGTTTATATTAAATCTGTGTAGTAAGTGACATCAGCATAATATATAGTACATACTGCTGTCTATGCGATTAATATGACCCAAAGAATAACATTAAAGCACAGAATCACTTACTGCTCTGGGCTGAATAACTTCTATAGCCTTAATAAGAAGACATTTCTTACTTGAAGGGCAGTGTCTCGGCTAGATTATGGCAGTGTTAATCAACAATTGTGGGTGGGGATGGTATATTGTGAGGTCAACCATAACCCTTACCCTAAGGTTAGGGTGATTCCAAGGGCCCGGTGGAAGAGGGGGACCCCAACAGCTGACATAAATTTCTAGTTTAGTTTCCAAAACAAATTTGTGATGTTGTTTATGAATGGATTTGGGAAATACCAAATTATTATAATATGTTTCTACTGACAAATTTGCAACTATTGTTGGAAAAACACACCTGATGTCATGGAGAAAACATTTGACTATTTGACAATTATTTTACATTGTTAAAAAAAAGAAAACTATCTGTTTTAATAAAATAAAATAAAGTTAAATTAAATTAATATTCTTTAATGACATTGACGCTTCTATGAAGAATCTTTCACAACAATGGAACCTTTCAGTTCCACAAAAGATTCTTCAAAGTGGAAAAGGGTTCTTTAGATTTTTCAAACGTTTTAAACACAAACAAAGAACTTAAAAACAGATCAATAAATGGTTCTTTGGGGAACCAAAAATTGTTCTTCAATGCCATTACTGTAAAACAAACAAAACCCCTTTTAAAGCTTTATTTTTAATTGTGAACCTGTGTGGAAATCCAACCTAACAAGAAAACATAACTATTTTGTGATTTGCCAGTTTCACATATGATTTGATTCATGCAAAAACATGATTTTTAGAACAAAAAAAAAAGTGGGGCGTAAGCAAATCATACAGAAATGCAACAGGTAAAAAATACAAAAAAGACTTGCAAAAATGACATAAGTGAGAGAAACAAATCACTTATTTGTCAAAACCTAAAAAGTTGTGAATTGCCATGAGAGTGTTGATGCAAACGTGATTCAACAAGCTTATATGAGAAGGTAAGCGGAAGCAGTCTTCTGCAAGTGGTGTAAAATCTCCTCCATTGGCAGACTGTAGCTGGATTAGAACTAGAAACCTACGGTATGGAGACCTAGAGCAGATGCGATTAAAATGCTTTGCTCAAGGGCACAAAAGCATCCCTCCGTCAGAAGAGCTCATGGTGGGATGTAAACCTGGTATTTCCTGTTCATGCAGCGCACTCTTCACTGATTCATCCTCCATACCCACACAACCTCTAGCTTCAGAAGGCCATGCTTTATCACTTAGGGCCATGCCCATTACTCTATTATTCACTGTCTCCACACTGTTCTGTCGTCCTCTTTTCCATGGCCAATTAGCCAAAACACATCACTGTATCCCACAGATTCTTCTCTCATAGACTGCTCCGCCACGGTCCATGAGCTCAGCAGAAAAGCCACGGCCTTATCCAGAGATAGCATAGTTAATTAGCCCTTCAGTTTTAGAGAGAAATTTTGGCAGAGCTCGTTGGAGAGAAACAGAATAGTGGGAAGAAAATGTGAAATCAGCTCCAGACATTGTTACGGTGCTTGCTGAGGCTTTGTGCTTTGAAGTGTGATTGCCGAAGCGGTCTCACATCCATTACTGGAGCTCTCCAGCATGTCTTCAGACTCAAACAATGCTGACATTTTATAGGGTTGTATTTATCCACATAGGAAATGTACTTGTCTCACATTTTTCTTTGTTATGTGTTTGATAAAATTTCCCATGCTGTATTTCTGGCTACAAGAATTGTTCACTCAAAAATGAAAATCCTTTCACAGGAGAACATGCCTGTTCTCTAGAAATTTCGGTAATGCTTTGTTTAGGGACCTAGTTGCTTATTAGCTTGCATATTACTAGCATATTGGCTGTTTATCAGTACTTATAAAGTATATTCTGTACTGATGTCTTATTTTGCATGACCATATTTAATATCCCTTAACCAGTCCTACCAAATCCTGAAAAAAAAAAAAATTAACTACTTTATGAACTATTGATAAGCAATATATTAGCGGTTTATTGAGGTGAACGTTGTGGATGGAGAGAATAAGACCTTAAAATAAAGTGTGATTGAACTTTCTTTTCATGTAAAAAACAACAACATTGATAATAATAAGAAATTTTTTTTGAGCAGCAAATCAGCACATCACTATGTACTGTAAATAAGGACAGAATTAATGAAAGATAAACAGAACTAAGAGCCAAAATAAGACTATAATACTGTATAAGAATATAAATTTCCCTGCGAGACACAAAGCCATTTTCTGTAATGGTTCTGGACATTATAGGGATAAAAACAGAAAAAAGAAACTAGAAGCATTTAAAAGAAGAAAGAAGACTGCCGATAGTCTTGAGGGTTGGCAAAAGGATCGCAGTGATGAATGACAAAGCTAACGGATGCTTTTACAAAACACACGTGTGTCTGTGACAGGCAGCCCTTGGCTCTGTAAACATAAACCAGAAACACTGCCAGTGGTTTGAGTCTGGGGATAGACTTCCTGTTTGTCTGGATAATGGCTGGAATATGAAAAACCTAAAAACTCATTCTTTTTGACAATCCTTTTGGTGACACTATTGTTTAGTGCAGCTTTATAATTAAACTGTCAGAGAGTCTGCCAGCCATGAAATGCCACTTGTTAATTACCCAATGCTTTAACCTTTTCTGAATATTACGGAGGAGGTTTTTTGGATTAATTAAAGCACAGTTCTTTAACAAATAATTTGCCCTAAAGGGACTTTTTATTTGAGTCTCAAAGATGGAAGCCAATGGAAGAAAGCTTATCGGTGAAACTCCATAAAAAGAATGAAAAAAAAGAGGGAAATGCAATGGTTTTGGCCATTGTTCTCCACGGTATAGTGTTCAGTTTCCTTCCTTGTGTTTCGATTAAGCCCAAACCAATCTGGAGCTCAGGTAATGGGCTTCAGAGAAACCATCTGTGTAACCCATCCAAGGTTGGCACTCAGTCCAGCCCTACACGCTTCTTACAGCGTCTTCCACAACACAGCAGCTGTTCCTGCCAGCTCTCAGAGAAGAGAGACATAACACATCATTGATCCAGCTCCAAGAGAGATTAAACAGAGCCAGCTCTGCTGAGATCTTCACCTTCGTATGGGTAAAAATGTCTTTAGTACAGAGTAGAGAACACACACACACACACAAGCTGAATGGATTAAATTGGGTTTAACGACATGATAGAAATTAAACTAGATATAAGTATTACATAAACAAACCACTTGAAGAGCAGATTTAGTATTTTTTCTTCTGTGTGCCATGTCTGCAGTGTCTGCATTCATTTCTTATGTTTTTCTTATTGTTCTTAAGCTTGACGAGCCTTGATGCTTTGACAGGCATTGTTTCTTAATGCAAATGTTTTAAAGATTAACCAATGACCACATTATGTCCACATTATGGACTAATTCTGCCCAACAGACCTCAGCATGTTAGGTCAGGCCACACCTGCTCCACCACCATCACACTCAACACCGGCGTACCACATTCACATTAGTGGGATAGTCGTTGAACATGTCTCCAGCTTCAAGTTCCTGGGAACCACCATCTCGGAGGACCTGACCTAGACTACAAACACCTCCAGCCTGGTCAGGACACCTGGTGAACTTCTAGCGGTGTGCGATCGAGAGCATCCTGACCAGTTGCATCACAGTCTGGTATAGGAACTGCTCAGTGGCTGAACACAAGGCACTGCAGAGGGTGGTGAAAACTGCCCAACGCATCACAGGGACACCACTTCCTGCTCTTGAGGACATCCAGAGGAAACACGGTCTACGTCAAGCTCGCAGCATTCTCAAGGACTCCTCTCACCCTGACCACGGACTGTTTAACCTCCTCCCCTCCGGGAGGCGCTTCAGGAGGACCAGCCGATTCAGGAACAGCTTTCTCCCTACAGCTGTCTCCTTGCTGAACTCTGACCTCTGACACCCCCCCCCCCCAAACACACACACACACACACAGCACACACACGGACTCCTCACCCCTCCTCATCACTACATCTGATGTAATTTTATTTATTTTTTACAAACAAGCAAAAAAACAGTAAACTTGTTATTACTGTACATGGACAGCTGTCTGTTCCTCCAGAATACTGAGTAATCCATTTGCACACTGAAATATTTTCTATGCACTTTACTGTCCATTGCACTAGTGTAAATGATGTACATATATCAGAGTTTCTGTGTATAGTGTACATACACTTTTACATAATCCATCTGTATAGTATGTTCTTAGTACACCTATATCATGCTGATAGTATTTAAAATCTGTAAATTATGTCCATAATACTGCCTTATTTGTATATTTATTGTAATTTGCAACATATTGTAGACCTTGTATATTCTGTACTTACTGCTTATTGCACTTCCGGTTAGATGCTAACTGCATTTCATTGCCCTGTACCTTACATGTGCAGTGACAATAAAGTTGAATCTAATCTAATCTAATTAAACACTCAAGTAGCAACAAAATAAGCTCTTAGTCTATCATCTAGACCAGCACCTGACCCCCTAAAAAACTGTTTTTGAATAACCCAGTCAGATTTGGATCATGTCTTTTCCCCCAAAACATGGTTAAATGTATAGTTCATCCAAAAATGAAAACGTGAAACAGAGTTCCATAGTATTTTTTATTTCATTCAATAAAAGTCAATGGCTACTCTCAGCTGTTTGTTACCAACATCGTTCAAAAGTCAAAATCTTTTGTGTACAACAGAAGAAAGAAATGCATACAGGTTGCATGAAATGTCCCGACAGTTGTCTAGACACAGCTGCAGCACTAGCAGAAAGCATGTAGCAGACAGTGCATGAAGAGATCTTGAGTCATGCCAGCGGAGAGCAGCAGCCAGCGACTGAGTCCAAACAAGAGCTGCCCGGAGAATGTCCAGATTACTGATGTTCACGCTATGGCACGGAGAAAAGCAAAATATGAACCCCTGTGCACTGGGATTTTGAGTGTGTCTCACCTCACAACTATGTTCTGAAACAACATTAAGCAATGCCATTGCCAGCAACAACGGGAAAAAATAAACTCTCATGCACACTGGCTGACATATGCAAATCTAGCACATTTGAAATTTTACAAATACGATATATATTATAGATTACCCTTTATTGCTGTCATGTGATCTTCCCATATTTATCATTGTGACACTCAAACTGTGGCATGTAGTTGGAAAGTGTCATACAAGAAAAAACAAAACAACAGATTAACATTTTTAGAAATACAGTGATTTTCCAGAATTGAGGGTACATGCCAAAATTCAACATCAGTTAATACAGTTTTTTATGTATTTGAGAATTGACTTACCTTCACTGCTGTGATAAGTTAGCCTTCTTGATGCTCAAACTCTGTCATGTAGATGGAAAAATCATGCAACCAAAGAATGTGCTCAAAAAAAGTAAAAATAAAAAGTTAATACAGATTTTTAATGCTGTCATTACTTACCATATTGTCATGGTGATGACTCAAACAATTGCATGTAGACACAAGAGTCATGCAAAAAATAAAAAATAAGGAGAAAATTGTTCAGAAATAGTGATTTTCTGAAAATAAAGGTTTATGCTGGAACTTAACATCCGCTAATGCGCGTGTTAATGTTTTTAGAAAACGTTGAAATTTTTATTACCTTTTATTGCCGTCATAAGTTTGCCATTTTGATGCTCATACCATGACATGCAAATGAAAAGAGTTATGCACAAAAAGAAACAAATGCGGTGAATTTGCACTTTAAAACAACTAAATACATGTATTCATATACAAAACATTCAGATTGGGTGTAATTTATACTGCTGTCAGATGATTTACTGTACCTTACCATGTCATTGTGGTGACTCTCATGTAGATGGAAGTCATGCAAAGAAAGAAAAAAGAAGAACATTCAGAAATACAATAATTTTTAAGATATATATTAAAATAAAGATTCATGTTGAAGTTAATACAGTATTTTCTATGTATTACCTTATTCACCATTGTAACGCTCAGACCATGTCATGAAGATGGAAAGAGTAATGCAAAGATTTAAACAGAAGAACGTTTTCAGAAATACACTGATTTTCCACAACAATAAATAAATAAATCATAAATGTATTTTCAAGCTAAACACATTGTAAAATCAAGTTTTTGTAAAATCTAAATTAGCTTACCTGTTATTTTGGTCTTTCTTGCCTTGCATTTCAATGGCATGCAGATGAAGAGAAACAAAGAACATGTTGAAGATATTCTTTTCAGAATTGACTTGAACAAGTCGATAATTTTCGCTATATTATTGTATTTTTATAGAGATTTACCTTAATAGACAGAAACCTTGTTCTTCCAGTCAAACACATGATCCAAAGTGATCATTAATACTGCATTTTAAGTCCAACATCATCAACGCAGAAGTCAAGCCAGTATTCTGTTTGACTTGTAACCATAGCGACAGCTACTACTACAGTAAATATAAAAGATGGCGGCGTCCAAAACTGCAAAAATCTGATCACAATAACTGACACGACAGAAGTTCAATCGAGATGCTACAGGCTCACTTCACCACCCAGCCAATCACAACGCACCACCTCGCCCGTAATCAGCAGCACCTGATCACGATTACCCAATCAGCTCACCGCCATATATAAGCACACACCTCGATCACTCATTTGTTTGATCTTGCAGGTAACGTTACTACATGGAACTCTCCTGGATCTAGCTACTTGTATTGACTCGCATGTCTACCCATAGACTCCTGTGTAGAGTGTATCTTCAGTGTGCCTCGAGCGATCGCTTTTGGGGATTACCCCACCTGCTTTACGGAGTAAGCCCATATCCAACCGAGTCATCCAAACTCTGTTCTTCAGTTCCTCCGGACTCATCTGCCTCTCACCATTTTCTTATGCAAACCTGCTTTTATAATAAACCGTTTGGAACATAACCTTCTGTGAGTCGGTTTGTTGCAATTATAAGATTAAAGTAGTAATATTTCGAGTATAAAGTCAATGTTTCGAGAATAGTCGGGATATTACGATAATACTTTTTCACATATTTGGATTTTTCATAAAGAAAAGTTTGATTTAATGAATCGTTTCACATAAATACAGCGATCTGATCAATTTAAAAGCTTAAACGCTATTGTACGATATAATTAATGTTTTGCTACAAACTGATTTTTAAATCTGGTATATTAAAATTAAAGCACGAAACTTATTGGTATAGGGTGGCTGGTGCACTACAAATAACGAATGGAATGAAAGATATCAAATATTATTTCCAAGCATACTGATCTCTCGAGTACAACACGTGGTATGATTTCTGCTAATAATCACTCATATTTGTAGTGTATAAAGGGATGGTTCACTTTGAAATTAAAATTTAGTATGTTTTAGCTTACCTCAAAGGCATCCAAGATGCAGGTGTCTCTGTTTCTGCAGTAGTTTCAATTTTGATATTTTTAGGTCAAACAGTTCTTGTCTGTGACTCATATAATGGAGGTCTATGGTCACCACCTCGAGGAGCATGCACAGAGAAGTCATTTATACATTGTGTGGTATAAATGATATGGGAGGAAATAATGGAAGAATGTTTTCTCTATACTATAACAAACATCAAAATCCTATCAAATAATATTTTTCATATCAAACACCTTTTCTTTGGATGTGCAAAAACAAACAGCTTATTTGTTTGAGCAATTTCAATATGGCTTTCGTCCCCACCACAGTACAGAGATTGCTTTTGTTAATATTACTAATGATCTGCTATTGGCAGTTTATCCTGGTTTACTTACAATACTTGTCCATCTCAACCTAAGTGCGGCATTTAAAGCCATCTTGCATAAAATAATCCTTGACAGGTTAGTTTCTATAGGGGTCACTGGCACCCCCTGTCCTGGTTTAGGACTTATCTCACCGGTCACACTCAGTTTGTTCAAATATTTTTTTTCTTTTTTATCAAGACCATCTACTGTTACCACTGATGTCCCTCAGGGTTCTGTTTTGGGCCCACTCTTACTCCCCCTTGGCCATATTGTCAGGAAATATGGTATCCATTTTCACTGCTATGCCGATGTCACCCAGCTTTACCGGTCTTCCAAACCCTCTATTTATTTTCCTCTTCCTTCCTTGACTAGATGTCTAGCAGAAATTAAAGATTTGCTTTCAGCCTGTTGCGATCACCAGCCAAAGTGCACACGAGCTCCGCTAGAGGGCACCCCAATCCATCCCTTACTGTCACCACTCTCCCTGGACTCCATTTCCCATTTCCCTCTGCTTAGGAGCTTGTTATCAGACTCCAGCTTACTTGCTTTTCTTCTAAACTTCTCTATAAACTCCAGTTAGTTCAGAATTCCACCACTCAACGTTCTTTCTTCATCTGTTGAGCACATTTCTCTAGTTCTCCTACATCTACATTGGCTCCCAGTACAGTAGTTCCCCATTGATTTAAAAAATGTTCTTCTCACGTTCAAGGCACTTAACAATCTTGCTCCACCATACCTTACTGACCTTGTCCAAATCTCTCAGACTCGATTTCCTTTGTGACGCTGTAAATACGCTTTTAGCTTTGTTCACCTGTGGAACCGCCCCACCTCCACCCCGCTCCCATTAAATATAAAAAAATATTGGAAACCCATTCGTTGTGGTGGAAGTGATGGCACAAATGTGGGACTCTATTTTTAAATGTATGAATAGTGTTTAATTTTATATGTAGTAAGTAGTAAAAAATAAATGATGAAGGGATTCGACATAGTTTCCAAGTTGTAATATGACTTCATACAATAATAGGAAAGAAATAAAATGCCCTGGGACATAAAAGTTGCAGAAACTCCTTTAAACATCTCAGGGAATAGTTTAAAGTGCAAGTGTGTGTCTCAGCTCATTCATGCTGTCTTCTGTCAGTTTTCAGTCATTTAAACTGACAGTCAGCCTCATCTCCTGCCTCTCTCATCCATACTCATATAAAGTGAGTCATATGCCACAGAAGATCAAATCTGCTGAGCTTTTCTGGTGCCCCAAATACAGAGTCTCACATTCTCTGTTTTGGGGGAAAAATATGGAAAAAATACCTTTCCAGACAGGTCCAACTAATGTGCATGCAACAAACAAACAGAGGTTCATGATTTTCAAGTCCACTGATTTTGTCTTAGTGATATTCTCCTCCCCTTATTTCTCTGTGTGGATTTACAAACATATTATAATCCATGGTGGATTTCTAATATGCTCTGATGTCCCTGAAACTACCAGCTGACAGACAGTACAAGCAAGAGGAACAGTAGTGTTTTGGCACTGTTCATGTCAATGCCAGCAGCATGAATCTGGTGAAGGAGATATGCATGATCGTGTTCTCACCATCATCCTCTCAGCTGTGCAGACAGTCTCTCCACTCATGCATGCTCTGTTAACACTGGGTTTAACTTACCAGCAAAGACCACTGAAGCAGCACAGTGTTTGGTCAATCATCTACATTGGATAAACACTACCCTGATGAGTAGATGACTACTTATCTAGACTAGTAAAGCAGTCATCCAACGTCTAAAATTGGTACTTGTGAGCAGCTGTTTCTGTGACATAATTTGGGAAGAACAGTTCCCAAAGGGGCACAATCTCAGTTGCGAAAAACAAAGATATGATGATAACACAAAATAAAATAGAATAAAAATGCATATTACATCTGTTAACACATACAGGTCCTTCTCAAAAAATTAGCATATTGTGATGAAGTCCACTATTTTCCATAATGTAATGATAAAAATTAAACTTTCATTTATTTTAGATTAATTGCACACCAACTTAAATATTTCAGGTTTTATTGTTTTAATATTGATGATTTTGGCATACAGCTCATGAATTTTCTCAAAAAAATCCAAAATTCCTATCTCAAAAAAAGATAGCATATCATGAAAAGCTTCTCTAAACAAGCTATTAACCTAATCATCTGAATCAACTAATTAACTCTAAACACCTGCAAAAGATTCCTAAGGCTTTTAAAAACTCCCAGCCTGGTTCATTACTCAATCATGGGTAAGATTGCCGACCTGACTGCTGTCCAGAAGGCCATCATTGACACCCTCAAGCGAGAGGGTAAGACACAGAAAGAAATTTCTGAACGAATAGGCTGTTCCCAGAGTGCTGTATCAAGGCACCTCAGTGGAAAGTCTGTGGGAAGGAAAAAGTGTGGCAAAAAATGCTGCACTACGAGAAGAGGTGACCGGACCCTGAGGAAGATTGTGGAGAAGGACCGATTCCAGACCTTGGGGGACCTGCGGAAACAGTGGACTGAGTCTGGAGTAGAAACATCCAGAGCCACCGTGCACAGGCGTGTGCAGGAAATGGGCTACAGAGAAGCAGCACTGGACTGTTGCTCAGTGGTCCAAAGTACTTTTTTCGGATGAAAGCAAATTTTGCATGTCATTCGGAAATCAAGGTGCCAGAGTCTGGAGGAAGACTGGGGAGAAGGAAATGCCAAAATGCCTGAAGTCCAGTGTCAAGTACCCACAGTCAGTGATGGTCTGGGTCAATGCAGCTAGTTATCAGGAGATTTTGGAGCACTTCATGCTTCCATCTGCTGAAAAGCTTTATGGAGATGAAGATTTCATTTTTCAGCACGACCTGGCACCTGCTCACAGTGCCAAAACCACTGGTAAATGGTTTACTGACCATGGTATTACTGTGCTCAATTGGCCTGCCAACTCTCCTGACCTGAACCCCATAGAGAATCTGTGGGATATTGTGAAGAGAAAGTTGAGAGATGCAAGACCCAACACTCTGGATGAGCTTAAGGCCGCTATCGAAGCATCCTGGGCCTCCATAACACCTCAGCAGTGCCACAGGCTGATTGCCTCCATGCCACGCCGCATTGAAGCAGTCATTTCTGCAAAAGGATTCCCGACCAAGTATTGAGTGCATAACTGAACATAATTATTTGAAGGTTGACTCTTTTGTATTAAAAACGCTTTTCTTTTATTGATCAGATGAAATATGCTAATTTTTTTAGATAGGAATTTTGGGTTTTCATGAGCTGCCAAAATCATCAGTATTAAAACAATAAAAGACCTGAAATATTTCAGTTGGTGTGCAATGAATCTAATATGTATGAAAGTTAAATTTTTATCATTACATTATGGAAAATAATGAACTTTATCACAATATGCTAATTTTTTGAGAAGGACCTGTATGTGTATAATGGATGCCAATGGAAAAGCCCTATAGGAAAAAGAAAAATGATTCTAGCACTGAAAGATACTGAACCAAATTATATCTGCAAAACTTTTGTTTTTGCCCCCATTTTTCATGAGCTTTACTCAAAAATCAAATACATTTTCTACGTACTTTTGTCTATGTAGGCCTATTTCTCTCAAATATTGTTCACAAATCTGTCTAGATAATCCATCCACCTCACAGGTGTGGCATTTCAAGATACTGATTAGACAGCATGATTATTGCACAGGTGTGCCTTAGGCTGGCCACAATAAAAGGCCACTCTAAAATGTGCAGTTTTATCACACAGCACAATGCCACATGTGTCACAAGTTTTGAGGGAGCGTGCAATTGGCATACTGACTGCAGCAATATCCACCAGAGCTGTTGCTTTGGAAGCATGTTCTCTTTACAGATGAATCCCAGTTTTCACTGTACAGGAGGGGCCCATGGTATCGGTGGGGTTATGGTATGGGCAGGCATATGTTATGGACAATGAACACAGGTGCATTTTATTGATAGAGAGATACCGTGAAGAGATCCTGAGGCACATTGTTGTGCCATTCATCCACAACCATCACCTCATGTTGCAGCAGCCCCATGTTGCAAGGAGCTGTACACAATTCCTGGAAGCTGAAAACATCCCAGTTCTTGCATGGCCAGCAAACTCCCCGGACATGTCACCCATTGAGCATGTTTTGTATACGGCGTATTCGGCGTATACAACAGCATGTTCCAGTTCCTTCCGATATCCAGCAACTTCACACAGCCATTGAAGAGGAGTGGACCAACATTAAACCGGCAACAATTAATAACAGCCATTAATTTATTCATTTGGCTTAATAATTAATTATTTACTATTTAATTTCACTACAGAACAGAATGTATTCATGTTTGAAAAACAAAAGTTTGATTTGTCAAATCAGTGTACTGCAGTAATAAAACTACATAAAAAATATATGTATGTATGAGGAAAAAAAACTTTTTACAGCAGGGTTACATCACATTATATTTTCAGAGTCGTTAAAGGTATAGTTCAACCAAAAACGGAAACTTGATGTTTATCTGCTTACCCCCCAGGGCATCCAAGAAGTAGGTTACTGTTTCTTCAGGAGAAAACAAATACAGATTTTCAACTGAAACCGTTGCAGTCTGTCAGTCATATAATGGAAGTGGATGGGAAATTGTATGTTTTAGCTGTGATTCCCATCCACTTTTTACACAATTAAAAGACTGACAGACTGTAACTGTTTCTGTTAAAAATCTTGGTTTGTGTTCTACTGAAGAAACAAAGTCACCTACATCTTGGATGCCCTGGGGGTAACCCGATAAACGCCAAATTTAAATTCTGGGGTGAACTATCCCTTTAAATACAGCTTTTTATGATACAGTATGAAGGGTTTTCAAAACCCATATATGCTCAAAAGAACACCAGAAAGTGTATAAAGTGAGCTATATAATCTGTATTTCTGTCTGAAGGCATAATCACCTTACAAATCAAAGATATATTTATTTTTCCTAAAGGGGTCATATGATTTAAATTTTTTCCTTTCTCTTTTGAGTGTTACATCAAAAGGTGCACTCTTGGTGCATGAAGAAGATCTGTAAAGTTGTAAAGACTAAAGTCTCAAATCCAAAGAGACATTCTTTATCAAAGTGAAGACTCTGCCATGGCCCCCCCCTAAAACAGCTCGTTTAAACACGCCCCCACATGTCTACATCACTATGTGGAAATATTTTCCTAAAGCCGCCAAAATGGTCACACAAAGAAAGAAGGCTGGTTTCAGTAACACAGTTCATGTTGAAGCAGTCATGTCAGGGAGATGCTGTGTATATTTAGGAGAAAGCAAAAGCACTTTATTAGTTTTTTTCGAAAGAAGATGCATTCAGGAAGCTTTAAGATTACTTACAACAGAACAGGAATTCATTTTATGGACTACCGTTTCATGAACCAGTGGAGGTAATTCAGATTTTGCAACGACAATCTGACGCTTCTGAATGAGCTACTGTAAGTATGTTTTGTTATTAGTTTAAGTATCTGCTATTGAATGTTCAAATGTGGAGTTTTACGTGTCGTGTGAGAGAGAGTGACAGGGACACACTGTGGAGTCAGCTGTCTTAACCGTCTGTGGCTTGTTACTGCAAACACACACGAGATTCAACACTGTGTCACGACACTGTTCCTCTTTCAGGCTTGAACTGATGATAAAGCTAAGGACATTATTAACTGTCTCTACATTTATTTTCAAAGTTGAAGCTCGCGATAATGGAAAGAGGCATTACATTTCTGACGAGTGCTTGCAGTGTTTGGCCAATCACAATGCACTGGGTCAGTTGGCCAATCAGAGCAGACTGCGCTTGTCAGAAGGAGGGACTTTGTAGAAAGAAATACATTTGAGAGAGGCTGGGCATAGAGGACCTACAGTAATGTACACTATTTGAAAAAAATATGTTTTTTGAACATCAAAGCATGTCAACAATATTCTGTTACACCAAATACACAAAATAATGATCTTTGAAAAAGATCCTATGACCCATTTAAGGTTGTATATAGATCATTATTTTTATTTAATTTTTTTATTTAATTTTTTTTAACATTCTGTTTGTCTAACATTGGTTTTTATGTAGTTAAAAACACTGCAAGTTTATGTGACTGAAAAGGTCCAATAAACTGAAATCTATTTAGTTGTTCACAGTGTAAGCCTATTTGTAACTCACTTTGATCTATCATTATCTATGTCTTAATCTTCAGAAAAACTGATGAAGAGGAATTTTGATGAAGTCTCCAGTAGTAATCACAACATTGCACACAATTTTTGTACTTTCAGATTGCAACGAGAACATCGAATGGCTTATTGGTTTTTGCGTCTGTTCACTCAATACAGCATGTAATAAATTTCTAAAGCTCTTCCGCCTATGAAGTGCAATAAACCGTTAGGTCTTCCAATTTTCATCCTGGTTTTCAGTCGGGCATAATGACAGTGGAGGTGTAAATGACTGCATGTTTATCTGCTCTGAAATCATAACCCCTTCTAAGACTTTTTTAGCGTTTAATTAAATTCTGTTCTGTAAATGAATTCTGTTTATCGTACCTTGCTGTGTTTGGTCAGAGTGTTGACTCTGTGCAGCGGTGGGGTGACCCCTTCAGTGTGTCCTTATTCACAAGGTAATCCTGGCTCACTTATTTTCCTATCACTGAAGGCTTGCATGCCACTCTGGTACAGGCTCTATGGAATTCAGACACCTGGGTATGATTACTTTTTCATGTAGTATTCCTATAAATTAGACTGAAATTTCCTCATTTCAAGCTGGTGTTAATGGATGTTTGCACACCAAATGAAAAGGCTCTGAGTTGAACCTAATGAATATGGCAGTATTAGCCTTGTCCTAAGTGCATTTCAGTTGTGAGAATAAGCTGGTGTTTGATCATTTGGGTGTCAGGATTAGAGTGATATGACTGTCCTGAAAGCATGGGTTGATTACAAACTGAAGTCCTTTACTGTTTATGAATTACATGATGAAAATTGTAGTCAGTAATGTAATCCATTACATTACACATTTTAGATCAAACTACTTTGATTCATTTTGACCCAGTTTGTCTATGAAATTGATTTTAAATAGGATAATCCAGCCTGATCTCACGCCAATTCATACATAAATGCTAAATTGTACGTATTTTATGAGTTGCACAATTTGTATGAATTTGCATGAATGACTACATCTAACCCTGCCCCTAAACCTACTGGGGTCTAGACAAATCGTGCAAATCCTACGAGGGAGGTCGTACAAATTAAACGCCCCATAAAATACGCACGAATTGGTTGTGAAATAGCATTGGATAATCTTGTACCATACTGATCTGAAAATACAAGAAGTTTAAGTGTTTGTGAAAGACATCAGTAGTAGATTCAATGTTAAAATGATTCAGAAACTCCTCTTAAATTTTAAAAGAATATATATATATTTTTATTATTATTATTTTTTATTGAAAATAATGTTAATAACTTTAAATACTACCAGCACAGCTGATATCATAATAAAAAAATAAACCTCACTAAATGAATTTGATTCTTAAAATTAAAATCTTATCAATTCATTCAAAATTAATTAATTACAAAAATGTTAAATTTTTGAAAACATTTTGTCTGACAAATCAAAGTAATGATTTTTTTTTTTTTTTATAATTCATTAGTTGTTAAAAACACTTTGTAAACTTTGAAAAATATATATTTCACATTTTTAATTAATGCATTCAAGATGTAAGTGAAATACTACTATTTTTTTTTTTTTTACTTCAAGGTTGAATTTGAGAATGAAGACAAGACTCTAAATCTAAATATACAAGAATTGTCTATACCTCAATTTTAGGACACTTAGATATGTCATTTTTTTTCAGCATATTTTGAATATTACATATTTGTTTGCATCAAATAAATATGAATTACTGATTACTAGGGCTCTTTTTTTACCTTTAATTGGAAGACACAAAAATCATAAAATCCAAAATTTATCAAATATTACAAAAATTATCTTGAATAAGTTTTACGTAAATCCTGATGATCTAAAAAGTGACATGAAATGTTTTTTGATGATTATTTTTCACTCTTGCCTGTTTTAGGGTAGTCAACCCCCCCAAAAAATTATCATTTACTGAGTTTCTTCTATTCTGGAAAGTAATATGTTAGCCAACGGCTACTGTTAACTGTTTGTTTACCAACATTCTTCAAAACCTCTCCTTTTCTGTCCAACAGAAGAAACAAACTCGCACAGGTGGAACGACTTGAGAGAGAGAACTATTCCTTCAAGGTCACATTAATTTCACAACCCTTGATTTCTGTCTGTGTATACATGAACAGTACAGTACATGTTGTGTCCAATTTAATATGTCCCATACCCTCAGGGTCTGATCTCTTGTTCAGAACAGAATCTCATTTTAGTTGGACATATTTTGTTGGCTATGTGGCTATTTTATTTGTATTTATTTATTTATTGTCAAATTAAATTCCCATACCAGTAAAGCAATATGCGATTGAGTTCAGAGCAGTTCCAGCTGAAGTGAAGCGCTTCGGTGAGATACTGTAATAACTTTCCACAGCCATTTGCTTCCACTGTTGATTTACTGGATGCAGCAGTTGGTCGTTTATAGACTTAATGTTGTTCCACTGAGCAGCAGAATTAAAATCAGGCAATTAGAGCTCAGATCCTGAAGGACATTGTTATAGTTTCTGGCATGATGCAATAACACAACAGTACTATTCTTTGAATATAGAGAAAAAAATATATAGTAACCTAAATCTGTGCTTAAGGTCTTGATCTTGTATTTCATTTTCAATCTTGCAGTTATTCATTTTAAGGCTTCAATTAAAATAAGAATCTTATTTGTCAATCATTTTCCTCATTTTGTCTACGGTGCTTCTGAAGTATGTTTGTACAGCTAACACTTTATAATGGGTTCATGCAGGTTTAGATGTAATTCTCCATAACTGCTGCTGTCGTCAGCACATAAAAGGCCAGGTGTTAATTAACACAAGATGTACGAGAGTAGATAATGCCATCTCAGGCCCCGAGTCAACAACAGTCTGCCTACTGAACACTTCACGTGGGTCGAGGAGCATCAAACACTTCTGATTACAATCAATCACTATAATGTGATTTCCCATCGCCTACATAAACATAACTGTATCACATTAAATTGGTCAATCACACTTACAAACAAACTAGTGATTCAACTCTTTTCTAGCGATTTCTACTAGCATTTCTGAGTAAAATTCACTAGCAATTTTTAAGTGAAAATGTATAGTAAATGTTCTATACCAAAAACTGTATTTAATTGTATACTGTATACAGTACATTTTTTCTATCTGAGTCTACCTTGATTTGTTTTCTAGTGAAAAATTTCATTTTTTTTTTTTAATTAGGCTCTGCTCTAAAATATTTTTTAGGCTACATAATGATATATAATGGTATATAATATACAGTATATATATATATACACACACATTCCAAAAACATAAAAATATCCAGTTTCCTTAATGTTTTATATATATATATATATATATATATATATATATATATATATATATATATATATATATATATATATTGCAAATTAACGTTCCTAGAATGTGTAAAAGTGTAATAAGCATCACTGAAATAAAGGAACTTGCTGAAGGCTAATTTTGAAATGATTGCCTACAATATTTGATAATGCTGTTTACATGGAGATTAAATATTGATATGAATTGTATTATGTGAAAAAAGGCTGGGTGAGACCACAGACAAGAAACTTGCACAGCTATGTAGGAAACTGTGAGAAATTCTAGAGTAAAGCCTGATTGATATATAAATATATTAATAACTCATTTAACTCATAAAAAAAAAAAATCATAAGAGTACATTTTTCGAAACTGAGATTTATACATAATCTGAAAGCTGAATAAATAAGCTTTCTATTGATGTATGGATTGTTAGGAAAATATTTGCTTGAGATACAACTATTTGAAAATCAAATTACTAATTACTTTTACTAATCAAAAATTAAGTTTTGATATATTTACGGTAGGAAAATTACAAAATATCTTCATGGAACATGATCTATACTTATATCCTAATGTTTTCGGCATAAAATAAAAATTAATAATTTTGACCCATACAATGTATTTTTGAAAATTGCTACAAATATACCCCAGAGACTTAAGACTTATTTTGTGTTCCAGGGTAACAAATAAATGTATAATATTAACTTATTTTTGTACATTTATAAAATGGTTAGTTCCAGTCTAAACTTTTGGAGAGATGCATCTTTCAAAGGTGAATGTGGGGTGTATGGGCACTTGATTTGATCGACTTCAGCTCATCTGCGGCTGCAGGACATCAATCGTCTCTCACTGTGTTAGTGTGATCCTGGTCTATTCTTCTTCCCGTCTCAGTTCAGTGACTGTAGTGGCTTTATTAGCAATTCCAGCTGCAGTGTTGAACCGATTTCAGTCACTGCATTATCCTGTCTTCTTGTGCATTTGTCTTAAATGGATGACCAGCCTTTTAGGGAGCCTTGAATGAATTGGTGTCATTGTAAGGCAGAAATATTCAAGGAAACGACAGTTTTGAAATCACAAACTTCTCTTTCACTGGCTGAAAGGGTCACACTGTACCTTTGGCCTTCATCTGGACTGCCTCCTGTTGCAGGGTTTCAGTCACCTTAGAGTACAAATTGGAGGAATGCTGACAGTTAAGTGTGGTTTGTCATATAAATATGAAAATTAGCACTAGGTACCAGATTAACACCAATAACTTGGAGGTATCTGTAAAGCCATCTACAGACTGTGAGATTTCAGCAATCTTATAAGATCATTACAAATCACATTGTGTGACATGGGTCTAATAAACTTGGGTACATGTATGCAGGTTATGTTATGGTTAGGTTATGGTGCAAGTTACTATTGAAGAATAGCCATGCTTAAGTGATTTCAAATTTCTAATTGAGATTTTTCAGAATTCATCAGAATTAATTTATGAATTATGGTTAAACTTCAAATAGGACTAGCTGTTTGCCGTGTTGACATGGGTTGTTTTTTTAATCTGCAAGTTAAAATGATCTTCCCCCACCCTTGAACACTATATTGCCAGAGGGGAAACCCCCCTGAAAAAACTGAAGAAAAAAAACACGATTCTGGCTAGTTTTGAATAGCAATTGGATTGGTTTTGTTTTGCAGATCTGGCATCCCTGTAATGCAGTTTTAAGGAGAGAACACTTTATAGGCAAACTGACCGACAAACAAATCAGACAAACAAAATTTATTTAAAAAAAATGACAAACTTTGAAAGCTAAGACCAAAGTAACCTGCTCTGTCTTGCTTTTTATTAAACTTCTCATGGACCGATGCAGTGCAGCACACACCGAGAGACATCAAACAGCTGAAAGATCAAAGACCATTTTAAAATAATTCCAACGGAATTCATCTGAAAGAAGAAAGTCATATTAACTAGGATGATTTCAAGGTAATTTATGGCCTAATTTTCATTGTTGGGTGAACTAAACCTTTAAGTCCACCGAAGTTAATCTACTGTTCTCTCTGATTTGTTTGTCGGGCAGGATGGCAGATTCAGCATTATGATTGGTCAGATCGGCTGTCAATCAAGTTCTTCGTGACTGGTCAATTGGATTGGCTGATTAGTTTGCACATGATTTGTCTTGAAGCATATAAAACACACCAGACAGTCGTGTAAACAACATTAAAAGGCTGATTTTCACCACAGGGGTCTCAATTATTTCTGCTGCACATATTCCCAAAATGACAAGAAGATGAGGTAATCGTTGAGTTCAGAATAAAAACATATATAAGAGATGACCCCGGTCTCCTGTACACAGTCACGACTCGACTTTTTTTAGACATCTTATCAGTGAAAGTTTTTAGAAGCTATGGCAACCATATTGGATTTCATATTTGTAGCTGCAGCAGAGCGGTGGATGTTTCCTGCTGTGCTTTTGTGTTGGAAAGATCTGGTTCTTTTGTGTCCTACGAATGTGTTTCCTCTTCTGTTTAGCAGGCTTTAATGAGTTAATGCTCAGGCACCTCGTGAAATCTCAGCATTAATGCAGCTCTGCAGTGGCACAAGCCCGCAAACATCAGGACGCGTGTAACTCCACAGCTGACTCTTTGAAGCAGAGATGGATGTCACCATGGGCAACCGAGACCACACACACTGCCTCTCTCTCAAGGGCTGCAGACTTCTGAAATCAGCCTTTCTGACCATGCCACTAATTCTTATCTCAGAAAGAGAGGTCCATTAGTTACACAGTGAGCTTTCGACAATAACCAACCTTCCATTCAGACCTTGTTTTCCCTTTACTCTCTATTTAACCCTGGTGTGTTTTATACAGCGGGTGTCTAGTGGACGACAGCTGACTGGATTCATTTGAGTCCTTCATGCATTAGCGTCTTTTTTTCTTTTCATTTCTCCAGCCTACCACATCTTATAAGCTTTCAGTGTGCAAACCACTTCTTGAGTTTTGTTTCTACGCTGTGTAGGAGACTTGTAAGTGTTAGGGGGAAGGGATTTTTTTTTTTTTTTCATTGCAGAAGAGATTGTGCATGAAATAAAAGATGCACTTTTTAATTCCTAAAGTGGACAGTTTCTGCAAGATCTTAAATGGTCAACAGAAAAAAACCACATAAAAGTACATTGTACAAAAGTTAACAAAATCTACAAGCACTTGCACATTTCATGAATAGGAATATGTAACATGTATTTTGAGAGTGTAGTGATTTCCAAATCAGTTTGAAATACAGGAAGTTATATTTCTGAACACTTTAAATGATAGCTGTGTCACATTAAGTTTCTTTAGGTTGCATAGTGGAACATCAATTTTGCAAACCCTTTTAGAAAAGAAGTGCACTGAATTGTATTGAATGTGGACTTGTAGTAAACTTCATATCTCAAAAATATATAATAATGATAAAAAAGTGCACTTAAATGAGTGTTTGTTAGCACACTGAAATACGCCTTTATATCATTATTAGAAATGTTCTAATACTGGCCAATTAAAATATGCATTTAAGTGCATTTTAACTCAAGTTTTAAAAATCTTGTCATGCATTTTAATAGTGTGAAGTTTGATATTACATTTGAAGTTATTATATTTTTAAATATAACTCTACTAAATTGCGACTTCATTACAAATGTGTTATTACAAATTTTTAATAGAAATGACATTAAAGTATGTGTTATTTTATCAGGACACTTTAACCATATTTAAAAGACAATAAAGTAATTATGACTTAAGTCCTACTTAAAAAATCACTCTAACTGTATACTTTATAAATTTAGACTGTACTACATTTTCATTTAAATGCCTGTTTTTCTAACTTCTTGTTGTTTTTGTATTCCACGTCTTACAGTCTTTGTTTTGTGGTCCATTTAATTGTGGGTTATTAATTTGACATAGTCACATGTATTTTTATTTTATATTATATGTCAATTTAGCTCCCTTTTTAATAAATAATTTAGCTGCATGCTTTATATAAGCCCTTATAAGTTTTCTGCCTCTTCCTGCATTGCATATACATTTAATTCTTTAAATTAGCTAAGAAAAATGTTTTTTATTTTTTTTTAATATTCAGTGCTTTTTTCATGCATTTTGGAGTACATACATAAAATATTCACTGTACAGTACATTAAATGTTATTAACGTAGATACCTCGTACCCTACATTAATGTTATAACATTAAACACTGGTGGTTTATACACACATTTAGATCTAGGTAGGATTCTTCCCACACAAATGATCCTGACATTACTTGTGGCGATGTGTGATGAAGGGTCACATGCTTCAGGCTGTTATCATCGCTTCACACTGAAGGTCACTGCAGAGCTCTCAAATAGTGCTTTGTGTACCTCGTGCCCTGAAGCAGGAGCGACGTGCAGAAATGATGATGGCTTTAAGAAACATCAAAGGAAGTGTCCGCAGGGAAAGAACACTCACAGAGACGGCTGCTGCTGCCGCCAATGAAATGGGAATGTTTACTCTTTTTATTACATTGACATAACTCACATGATGTCTTCTCAGGAGAGCATTCATCTGAAGCCTAGATACAGAGCCAAGCAGTAGTTCTGGGAAATGTAATCACCTTCTTATTAAGCTGTTGAAAAGACCTCGCTTTATAAAGGTTTAGGAGAAGACCTGAATGGATTGTGATAGACATTGGTGTAGTCGCGCTGAGCAGGGACCTCAAAAAGAAAGACATATTGACTGCAATACCCAATTTCATTAGAGACTTAAATGAGATTCAAGTTTACCAGACCGTTGAATTCTGGAAAGTTGAGTTGCCGATAGAAGAGTTTCTGAAGCAGAACATTGAATGGTTGTAAATAAAATTTTTGTATTTATTTATTTTTCTAGTGACTGTCGAATTCCTCTGGCTCCACTTTACACTGCCTCTTTTATCATGAAAGGCTCTTTCTTCTTATTATCATGTCATCTCCAAAATGGCAAATGATTATTTAATTCATTTCACGGCTTTATTACCGTACCAGCATGAGTCTGTGCATCCCATTAATGGAATAACCAGGACAGACCTTTCTATAAAATGTAAAGCCCTTGTGTATTTTACAAGTAATGAAGAGAGGTAGTGATCACATCATAATGATGTGAATATGCTCTAGAAAAATCATATTCAGGCACTGAAGATATGATTGGTGAGCTCTGACCCCATTAGGATTTTAACCATTTTTAAAATAAAAAATAAAATAAACATTCAATTGTTTTTGAATATGACCATTTAAAAGGACTGAGTAATATTTGCATGGTTTATGGTGATTTATGTCAGCTGGTGCATCAGCAAGAAGAGCATTCATCTGAATTTACTAATGATATATAAATTGATTGATCTCAAGGGATGGTTACACTTTATTTTAAAGACTACTTCTCATTATTAACTAGTTGCTTAAGCATGCATATTACTACTAGCACATTTGGCTGTTTATTAGTACTTATAAAGCACATAATGTATTTTTGGTATCACTTTAGTAACATTAGGGACCAAAATATGAATTAATTGCTTATTAGCATGCTTATTATTAAAATACTGGATGTTTAAAGTACATACTCTGCATGACCTATCACTAGTCTTACCCAATACCTAAACTTAACAACTACCTTATATCTATTAATAAGAAGCAATGTAGGAGTTTATTGAGACAAAATAATGTCAGTAATGTCAGTGAGAAATGGTCTCCAAACTAATGTGTGACTGATTTATGATAAAAGCATTTAATTTAAAAGGACTGACTAACGGGTTTTTTTTTACGAAGTCCTTTCATGGTTTACAGTGATTTATATCAGCTGATGCTTCATGGACAAGAAGAACATTCATTTGAAATGGTTAATTATATAAGCTGATCTCGTAGAAATATTTCACTTCAGTCTTTTCAGTGAGATCTCTCACTCTTTCGTAATTTTATGCATGGCATTTAAAGGGACAGTTTACTCAAAAATGAGAACTATTTCATCATTTATTCACCCTTATGTCATTCCAAACCTGTACGAGTTTCTTTATTTTGTTGAAAACAAAAGATGATATTTTGAAGAATGATGGTAACCACACACTTGCCATACTTTTTCTATACTATGGCTACGTCAAATTTCTGCTTACCAGCATTCTTCAAAATATATTTTTTTGTTTTCAACAGAAGAAAGAAATGTAAATATGTTATGAACAACTTGAGAGTGACTGAATTATGAAAAGTTTCATTTTTTTTTTGTGGTGAACTTTGCCTTTTTTTAATTAAAGGCAAGGGATGATGTCAATCAGTCCTAAAAATAAGATATAGAAATTGTTTTGTAGTGAAAGCCAAGCCGAAGTGTAATAATATAAGTGTGTAAAATATGTCCATTTTGTTAATTGATAGATTAAATTGTTACCCTTAGAGCCATGTAACAATGAAAAATGGACACAATCATTAGCTTCATTCTCATATTTTAATTATACATGCAACCAAATACATGAAAATAAGATATTACACAGCTTAACACAGATGCAAAGAGCATTTTTCACAGTGTGAGGAGCAATACTTCTGTTCACTCAAAACAAAATGACTTACCAGCTGTTTCACCCAATACAAAAATTAGATATACATGTTTGTTTGTTTTTTCATATTTCTGTAGTGAGAGACACTGTCTAATAATTGTCTGTGGATGTGAAACCGCTCCAGAGCACATTTCAAGCTGTTTTAAGTGAAACAGTGAGGGGTTCAGAGATAGATTGTAATTGATTCTTCATGGAGAGCCAGCAGACCTGAGCAGATAATGTACCACAGTGAGACCGAGAGGACAGATCCGACGACCTCCGGGTCATTTTGACAGCACAAAACACAGTGAAGGCACATTTTATGATTACCATCATGAGTCCGTTTAGGGAGAGGTGACATTATACTTCAGAGACTAGACGGTGATTGGAACTGAAATGATCTAAACCACTTTGAACCAAAATGAGGAGGAAAAAATCAAGCTGACGAACAGCCAATCTGAGCATATTTACACTGTCCAAGCGATACCAGAGACTAA
Source organism: Carassius auratus (assembly GCF_003368295.1). NCBI lineage: Eukaryota > Metazoa > Chordata > Actinopteri > Cypriniformes > Cyprinidae > Carassius > Carassius auratus. Next base: position 4,506,419 of record NC_039261.1, read on the forward strand.
ATACTTACACGTCTAAATTCTGACTTCATCTGAAGTGAAAACAAGACAAGAATCAACTAGAAAACAGGAATCCAACTGTAAGTTATATATAAAACATTTCATAGAATGTACATAACATGAACAGCCTCGAATATGAAATTGAATTTACATTTTGAGTTTATGGAGGAAAACAGGGCAAGTTGTCATAAGGGTTATATCTTAATAGGTTATAACTTAATGTTCTGAGTCAAAAGTCTATTAAACTGTTTTCTTAAACCACTAGTTCAAATCATTCATACAGTAAACAGTCATACAGTTCATACAGTAAATGTAGTTCCCTTTCAGTCGCTCACTTTCGACGTCATGTCAACACCGACAAATTGTGGGTCTCGCCAAATAGACCAATCTGCTTTGAGTGTAAACTAAATGAGCCAATGCACATTGGCATGCGATAATTGCATCCAGCTGCCGCTCATTGCAACATGAGTATAAGGAGGCTTTCACACTGGCAGTTTAGAGTGGGACGGGGCATGGTTCGCATTAAAAATCGCTAATGTGAATGCAGTCATCGGACCCTGGTGTGCACTGGGGTATCGAACCCGAGACTACCTGGAGAAGGTGGTCTGAGTTCGGTTGCTCCCGAACTGTGGCAAGGTTCGCGTGAATGTGCAAGCAACACAGACTCGGGAGCGCACTTGTTCAGGAAGTAAAGTATCCCGGGCATGTGTAACACTGTCCATATCATTGTTTCCTCAACACACGAGAGAGCCGAGGTTGATTCCACATACTCCTAAGAGTCAAAGTTAAAATCAAATAATTAAAATAAATTATTATACTGTGCATAATAGCACCAAAATAACAAAAAATTACAACTATGCTCAGTCGCGTTGTGTTCTCTATGCGTTTTCCGTGTGCGTATGCGATGGCGTAACGTGACTGCAAACACACCTGGGTTTGATACAACTATTGAGTGTGAAAGCAGACCAATGCTGCGGGCGGCGCCGGGACAATCGCGCTCGGACAGCAGCAAATGAGCCCAGTGTAAAAGCCCTCTAAATGAGACCCTGGACCACAAAACCAGTCTTAAGTGGTGAAACTGTAATTGAGATTTAGCTGAATAAATAAGCTTTCCATTGATATATGGTTTATTAGGATCGGTTTATTAAAATCTAAATACTGAGAGAATCGCCTTTAAAATTGTCCAAATGAATTCTTAGCAATGCATATTACTAATCAAAAATTAAGTTTTAATATATTTACAGTAGGAAATTTACTAAATATCTTCATGGAACATGATCTTTCCTTAATATCCTCATTATTTTTGGCATAAACAAATTTTTTTGTAAATTTTGACCCATACTATGTTTTTTTGGCTATTGCTATAAATATACCCCAGCAATTTAAGACTGGTTTTGTGGTCCAGAGTCACAAATAGGCAGCAGGTGCAATGCATACTCAGGTTTTCGTCTTTGGAGCCGACCGTTTGAGATAGTTTTACTCTTCCAAGAACCTTTGGTATTCGTTGAACGAGCGATGTTATGTATATGCGGGTGTTATGGCGCTGCTTTGGGTGGTTGGATGCTTCGTTGAGTGGGTGCACACTACAGACGTGTGGTGGTCATCTCTTCTTTTTGAATCAGCACAACTAAAAGAACTCTTTCTAAAAGAGCATTTACAGGTGCATCTTTTTAAAGATGACGTTGCTTCTGGCAAACTCATCATCAAAAAAGATGATGTTGCATCATGCTATAGATGATGTATCATCTGTGAATTTCTGGATGCAAGCATTGCCTGCTTGTTACCTGGAGCTGGGCGATGGTCACGATAGCTGGCTAATGTGTCTGGTCATTAAGCACGCTGTGGTGGCCTTCGTGGATGAGTCATGTTCTCATTGTGGGGACATGACCATCTCGGAGTTGCGAACTGGACTCAATTACCTCATCACTGTTGTGCTTACCAGTCGTATCCTTCGGAGCTCCCCCCGATGACCGGATGATGATTGCTGCATGAGAGGGTGGGCATAAGCTTTCTGGAGAAGAAAATTCAGCTGTGCTGCCAACTTCTGGGATGGTGGCAATGCCAGAATCAGACCCAGAGATGACAGCTATGCTTGCCCAGGCTGCCGAGGGGTTTGGGATTGAGAAAAGACCTGGAAGCACCTGGAGCAGCAAACCGTGTCTCCCTTCATGGGCATGTAGGCATTCATCCAGTCTGACTGTCAGTGCTTATGGCTAGTGGAAAGGCGGCCTCAGCTTTACACGCTGCAGCATTCTTGCAGGTTCATCAGGACAATGCACAATGAAAGACAGGTTTTTTTTAATTCCCCCGTGTCCCAGACCGGCCTCTTTGGTTAAGCAGTCCATAACTTTGCCCAGGCTACTCTTCGGGAGATGGTGATTGCACCACTCCCTCCCCCAGAGGAGGGCCAAGTTGAGAATCCTTTGTCTCATCTCAACACTAGAGCGGTTTCTTCTATCTCCAGATCCCAAGAGAGCACGGAAAGCTGTGGACGGGCAAAACCCGGATCACACTCATTCTCCTCTTTCACCAGCACCAGCTCGAGAGTGCTTTCAAAGGCCCTATTGACGCCCCCTTTGCCACCGAGAGTGCCCCTAGAACAGGTCTCCAAGCATGCTGTGGTACACACAGATGCCTCCACCACCAACGGGGGGGACACGTTCAATGGGGAAGCCGTCTCAGGGGGTGTTGATGGGCCTCCAGCTTAATTGACATATCAGTTGCCTAGAATTGTTAGCAGTGCGCCTTGCCTTGAACTGTCTCAAAGGGCGCTTACAAGGCAAGCATGTACATTGCCACTGTTTCGTACATCAACCGACAAGGTCGTCTGTCATTCACATCGTGCCATTCATATTCTGGGTCTGCTCAACCATGCGGTCGATGAGCTGTTACGATCTGTTCTCTCCAAAGAGAGGAGACTTCATACCCAGATGTCCAGGTGATTTGGAGAAGTTTTGGGGCCAATCAGGTAGACTTGTTCACCTCTCCAGAAACCTGTCACTGGCGGCTGTTTTACACCCTGACCGGGGGAACACTGGTGACCCCCAACATATTCACTAGAATTTATAGCCTTCGGGTGGAGCTGGTATCCTCCTGTGTTCTCACCTCAAACAGGTCGAAGCACCTAGAGGCCCCAGCTTAGTGTCGGCTTGCTAAACTGCTACAGAGAGCCCAAACTGTAGACCCTGTCAAGCTCCTCCATCACCCTCAGCAGCCAGACTTGGTGGAGTGCCTGGAACAAGATAAATCCATGCAAATATCACATGCCAATGTGCATTTGCTAGTTTAGTTTAAACTCAGAATAGATTGCCCTCTCTGGCGAGATCCCCAATTCATGTGTCAATGTGACGTCTCTGTTCCCTCCTTTAGGGAACGAGGGTTACATACGCAACCAAGACTATTTTTATTATTACCATAATTTTTTATCCTCCAAGCAAAAATTTCTGCTAAATTTGTTGAATAACTGAAGTTGCCACATTTTGTTAAGATGAGTTATGGTTCCATATGGTTTGGATGGGATGGAGGGCTTCTATGATATTAGACTGCGTAGCCTATAATAAAAGATATAATTTTATTATAGTATCATTTTCGGGACAATTAGGGCCAGATTTGGGATTGGGGATAACAGTTTACATTTTGGGACTGTCCCGAATTTTCCGGGACGCCTGGTCACCCTATTGCATTTGGTCAACAAGGTGCATGCACTCTAGATGAAAGTGGTTTGTGGCAACTCCACATTGATTACTCAGTGGAAACATATGTAATTTTGTCCTCATTTTATTTCTGGTCATTTGTTAGTATTTAACTTGAATGGCACTGATTGAATGCAGAAACAACAACCAAAAAAACACTTTTACCTCCACCTGTACAGATTTACTTTTTCAGTGGCTGTAGACAGTAAGCAGCATAATGACAAACAACAGAAATACCAATTCTCACCCTGAAACTTCATAGCCAATACACATCTATAAAAATGATTTTTTTTAAGCCATAGAAATTGTTATTACATTTTTACAGGGTCAGTGGTAAATACATCAAATAACTGCAGACCCCGAACTTCAAGTACACATTCGTGCTTACTATAATAATATATAATCTGCCAGCATATCCACAAATGCTTAAAAGTCAGCAATACTAATGATGTTTTGTTTTGCTTTTCAGTTGCACAGTATAGAACTTACTTTTCTGTTATGCTTTTTTGTATCATTATATAAGTCTTTTTTTATTTTGCCTTTGCAGCTACCTAAATACACACACGTTATTATATAGGCATATAGGGAACATTTCAGTTCCATCTATTACAAAACTCCTGACGACTGTAGAAAAATGGGTTGTGACATAATAGGCCTTGAAACCCTAAGTAAACATTTTACTATCAGCATGACAGTAAACCCATTTTTCTCCATGTTCTTATATAAGTGTATTTCATGTTCTCTCTTGTAATATGTGTATTGTGCCATTTTTTTTTTTTAACTGAAGACTGCCAGCATTGAATTTCATCTTAGGATTCAATAGAGTGGCTCATACTTTCTCAGTTTCAATGCCAACCACGGAGTGCATTTAGCAATGTAAATTTCATGCATTATTACAGTTTCAACTTACCTATGCAACAATACATCAGGCTGTGTTTTGCATGGTTAATTTGACAAATGATTGCACTTGTTTTTCCCACAGGCTTTGATCGACAGCTCCTGCGTGTCCCTGGAGACTGGGATATTAAATCACATTGTCTGTTGAGGATTATATTGTTCCATAGTTCTAAGGCCTCCTTAATTCTCCAACAATATCTACATATATTACCAACAATCGTCTCATTAGGCAATTCTATTTTGCATCCTTTGTGCATTGAAGAGCGCTTGCTTAATTGTCCAACTTTTTGAAAGTTTTAGAGAGTATCATCAAAAAAAAATATATATATTTTCCATCTAGTTCAAGGCCAGGTTGGGACATCCTCTCAGACTTCTTAAATTCTTGTGAAATTATAATCCGTCTCTTTTATTTTGTAGGGGGGTGTTTAAAACTACCTGGACATTCCAAAGACGTTCCTCAGGCTGTAGCAGCAGATGATTTCCTTCAGCGTTTTCCGCATCTCCTGACTCCTGAAGGCGTAAATGAGAGGGTCAATGACCGAATTGCACATGATGAGGATGAGGTACATGTTGAAGTGCGACATGAAGCACATGCAGTAGAGGTTTCTGGGACAGGAGATCATAAGGATGAGGTGGAGAAAGAACGGGGCCCAGCAGACGATGAAGATCCCCAGAAGGATGGTCAGGGTGACAGCCGCCTTCATGCTGGCTCTTTGGTGGATGGAGTTGTAGCCCGGCAGGGCGGCGATGCGTTTGACGTGAGATCGCGCCAGCATGAACATGTGGCTGTAGAGGGAGGCCATGAGCACGAGCATGATGAAGAACATGGAGACCAAGCATACAATGACAGACGTGTTGTCAGAGTAGATAATGAAGACGATTCCACAGCCGGTGCAGAAGGTCCAAATCCCACCGATGATGAGCGCGGCCCGGCGCACCGTCATGATGTTGTGATATCTTAACGCATAAAAAATCGTGACGTAGCGATCAACGGCTATAGCTAGAAGACTACACATGGATGCCACCACAGAGATGCAGATCATAGAGTCAAAAACGTTGTCCATCTGTCTGATGAAATGGTCCTCCACCACCAGCTGGCGGTTGGTGAGTAAGTAGATGACGATGGTCTCCCAAGCGTTGGAGACGCTCACCAGCATGTCGGCCACGGCCAGGCTGCAGACGAAGAAGTACATGGGCGAGTGGAGGTTTTTGTTTTTCACTATGGCGCAGATGACCAGGATGTTCTCCAGCAGACTGACGATGCCAAGGATGAGGAACACCTCGGTGGCTATGTTGAGCTGTTCGCATGCTTTGGGCTTGGCGTGGGATGGGTTCTCGGTGGCGTTGAGGAAGTATGAAACGGGACTGGAGTTGACATGGATGGCCCAAAGGGACAGTGTGGCCTCTGAAGTGTTCATCGTGGATGAGGGATTCATTGGGAATGTTGTAGGCTTTTCTTGGAGTCACTGGGTTGGTGGATTGGGCATCTTTGGCCTGTGTGAAATGAAACAGATAATGTTTAAACTAGGAAGAATATCTTAAATATGAAGGTTCTTGATGGTTCCATGAAGAACATTCATGGAACATTTCTATGGGGGTTGCAGAAGCCAGGGTTAAAGAATGCAAATATAATATAGAAACGCATTTGCAGATGCATTGTAACTTCCTTACAGGGCTCTGTTGTTTTTAGCTGATTTGACGAACCATTGTTTACCTGATTCGTACCAGAGCGCTTCACCTCACATAAAATGCTGTATCGCGTGAGCTACCGAGCAAACCTCTACTGCGTTAGAAAACTCAGACATACAGAGCTGTTTATGTAACACAAATGTTTAAAAGTATCAGTTTTCAAATCTCGCATTATGTTGAAATTAGTGCTGCCAAATGATTAATCGCGATTAATCGCATATAAAAGTTTTTGTTTGCATAATATTTGTTAGTGTATTGTGTGTATTTATTATGTATGTATATACGTGCATGCACGTATTTAGAAAAAAATATTTACATGTATATAATATATATTCGTATAGTTAAAATAAATATATTTAATGTATAAACATAACATATTTTTCTGAAATATATACATGCATGTGTGTGTATTCATTTCTACATAATAAATATACACAATACACATATATTATGTAAAGGAAAACTTTTATTTTGGATGCAATTAATCGCGATTAATCGTTTGACAGCACTAGTTACATTTGTTTCGAAGTCAAAACATATTATTGTGCAAGGAATTGCACGCAAGTCAGGTTTTTTAATCAAAACCCTGAACGTGTAAATAATACTTTTTTTGTGTAAAGGAATAAAAGTTTTCAGTTTTACTGTTTCTAGTGCTCATTTCAATTGGAACATGCAGCTATTTGGACATGTATATGTTTTTTGAGTTTTAAAGAAATGTAGGTACAGGCATATATTTCCAATGAGCCTGCATGGGTAGGGAATCAAGGAGAAAACCCTTTTTTTTTAAGAGAGTGAATTGGAAAATGTGAATGGTGCTAGCTCATGCAAAATTTGCATCCAGAATGTTAGGATGTTTTGGTTAACAGGGCATTGATGTTTGGTTGCTAGGGTGTTCTGAGCAGTTGCTATATGATTGCTTACCACTTCAAGAGAAAAGCAGCCACACTCTGACATTTTAGATATGTCTTGAAACCCTTCATCAGTGAAAGCCCATGGGAATTTTCTCCTGTTGAACCATCTATCAGAGGGTAAAAATGGTAACCTGATCTGATCAAAAGTAATAGCTAACTTTTTCCCGAAAAGCCTCATGATTTGAGAAATTAATTTTGTGTGTAGCACAAAGGCTGCAGAGGGAGTTGGAACTGAAAGTCCCCTTGAATCAGAAGAGTGGTATGTTGTGTCTGGTGCTTTTACTGTTTAAGATGTTAACTTAATTATCAGTCAAAACCCATAGGGCAAAGAGGAAACATTCAGGCTCAGCCAGGATTAAACCAGAGACCTGGCTGTAAGGAAACAACACCACCCACTCAGCCACAATGCCACCCACGGTAATAGTATTATATGATGCAATTCATATATAAGTGCAGTTCAGATGGATCTCAGTGCTTGGAATTTGTTTATTTTATTTTATTAAATAAAAAGTGCAAAAGTCTAAATTGGAAAATGCATGCATTTACATAAAATATTTGAGTTGGTATATCACACTAATGACTACAATTTATTTGAACATACGGTAATATATTTGTGTAATGCTAAAATGTGATTTATTCCTGTAATGCAATGCTCCATTTTCTGCATCATACCTAAACTTAACAACTACCTTACTTAATATTCATAAACAGCTAATAAGGAGTTTATTGAGGTAAAAGTCATAGTATATGGTTTGTTAAAAGTGAGAACTGGACCTTAAAATAAAGTGTGACCTTACTGATAGCAGCAGCGAAGTCACTAAAAGAGCATAAAGATCACAAAGAATTCAGGATAAAATCCAAATTGCACACATTTTTGCTAATAGAGGCTCCACTGTACGGTGTTTTGAAAAAAAAAACGGTGTTATTTTCTAGCTTTCCTGGATGTCGCCCACATCCGGAGGACAAACCTTTGATCACGCACAGACCCAGACGATACCTAATTACGCTTTTGAATTCTTCTCTGGCACTAATTCATCATCTCGCTCTCTCTTTAATCTTTGAGATAGCACTTTGAAAGGTTAAGAAAAAAAAAAAAAAACATGACCGTGCCCCAAGGTCTTCCAGCGATATGAAATCTGCACTACGCACATCCTCAAAAGCATATGATCATCCGTTTCGTCACAGATAGCCAGTACGGTTCTGAAACAAGCCCATTGTTCATAAACACAGCCCTGCAAGTGTTTTACCAGTGAATTACTTTTGCTGTGAAAAAGGAGATTTATTGTGTGTTCTGGTGAGCGTCGCACAGGTCTCTGGATAAAGGATCCTCTATCTGAATGTGTGCGTCAGAAGGCTTTTGCTCAATATTAGTGTGCGTCTACTATCTGCTGATAACTCTACAGTAAATGAGTCACTGCCCGACCGAACAGAGAAACAAGAAAGTAAGAAGCACACAGACTCACAGCTAAATCAAATGACTGTATTGACGGGTTGATAGTGGGAGAGCAGAAAATAATGAGTGCTGAGAGCTGGACGAGTCAAGCAGAAACACAGAAATGACCAAACCTGTTGTGTTACAGTCTCTCCGTCCTACTAATGACTTCCTACAGCTCCGGACCATTTCAGCATGGACTAGTTCAGTTTATGAGTGAATGAGCCTTGCACAAGGGTAATACTAAACTGTTAAGACATTCATTTCTGGCGCTGAATGTACTGCCAGGCCCATAAGGAAACCTTAAATGTAGTTTGATGTATTTTCCATTGAAACTTGTATGGCATTCATTTTAATATATTTGTAATTACACATTTATATTGATTAAGTTGTAATTTTGCATTTGTGTTAGCTTAAAATAGTCAAATAACACAATACACGGTTGAACTGATAATCAGGCGTGCTTTATGTTAGTCAACTCATCAAAATACAGTAAGTGGACTTCTTTCAACAAATAATTAAAAATTATTAATTGGACATTATATATTTTATACATTACCAGTCAAAAGCTTTTGAACAGAGTCTCTTCTGCTCACCAATCCTGCATTTATTTGTTCCAAAATACAGCAAAAATATTTTTACTGTTTTCTATTTGAATATATTATAACATTTTATCAATTCCTGTGATTTAATTTTGTTTTTTTGCATTATTGCTCAAGTCTCATGATCATTCAGAAATCATTGTAATATTTTGATTTGCTGCTTTAAACACATTTGTATTATTATTATTATTATTTTATTTTTCTTCTTTGAAGAACAGAAAGTTCAGAAGAACAGCATTTATCTGAAATAGAAAACTTTGGAATATTAAAAATGTCTTTTGGTCAATTTAAAGCATCCTTGCTAAATAAAATAATTATTTTCTATCATTTCTAGACATTTTTTAAAATTAATTTCTTCTCAAGGATGCTTTAAATTGATCAAAAGTATATAAATACTACTTTGAAAATAAAAACTTTATAATGTTTATATATTATAACATGCACCTTTAAAAAGTGTATTTTAATGTCATAGCTGCCTTTATTTCAATAATTTCAAAGTACAGTTTTTAAATATACCGTATACTTTTAATAAGTGAAGTATGCTACAAGTGCACATAAATTATATATGTGTGTGTGTGTGTGTGTGCTTGCATGCTGTAGGCATAAATAATGCTACAAATCATATATCTTTTTGAAAAAAAAAATGAAAATCAAGAATAAATCCCATAGAGTTACATTGACAATCTACTGTGTAAGGATGCAAACATCATAGAGACTGTAGCAACAGAACAGTCTTTCAGTGCGCAGAACAAAGCAATAAATGAAGGAACATGGGGTTATATAACAGTGTTATATTATAATAACTGTAGAAAAGTCCTTTAACTAAGGTCATTTGTGAAATGCCCTGCAGTGATGACTCACACTCACAGCATCAATAAAACTTGAGTGTGAGACAGCGACAGGGTTTCAGTCCGTACATCTCCTAGCATCTTTATTGTGCATGGAAGTCTGTTTCATTTTAACAGAGGAGACTATAGAGTTCAATTGCAAAAACAGAAAACTATGTTTTGTTTTAGTTTTTTTTTTAAATCATGTTTTTTTTAAATATGTTTTTATTGTGTTTTATTGTGTAAGCTAGCTGCTGTTGTTGTTTTTAACCTTGTCAGAATAACCCAACTGCAGTTTGATTGAGATTAATTGGAACGCACAATGAAAAATCATGATTTCTGAGAACTGTTAAATACAGAGTTATCTGAACTCTTCATATCCAACATCGAATGAAATGCACGTTTAACATAATAACTGTGATTTGGACAAGTAAGACCTGTTTCGGCAGTTCATCCATCAAGTACCCTTGCAATCTGAGGGAAATCATATTGGTCCTGGAACATGTCATACTCGAAAAATGGGATACTTGAGTGCTTAGCAGCATTCTCCGAAAAGAAAAAATAAGAAAGCCATCACTGGGGCAGTGCCTTTTAAAAAGGTACATATTGGTATCTTATTTACCCCTAAAGTACATTAAAGGTACATATTAGTTCCTAAAATGTACATATCCGTGCCTAAATGGTACAAATGTGCACCTTTTGAAAAGGCACCGCTCCAGTAATAGCTTTTGTACCTTTTTTTTTCTGAGTGCATAATTCAAATGACATACATTTATTTTTTTATTTTTTTGTTTTTTGTTTGTTTGTTTGTTTTCTAATCTGATGGACAGATGGCATATTTTCTGAATCGAGACCGAGGGATGTAAAATGATAAGTATGCCAACAACATTGCACTGTGAATATATGATGTTTCTGTGGGAATATTTACTTTGCAAACTTTACGAACGGCGCCAGGTGAAATAAAAAAAAATAAAAATAAAAATGCTGGCAGGTCCCAGGTGGCAGAAGAGAAAATCTGGGATAGATTGTAGCCTAGTGCAAACACTTTAATATCGAGATTTGACATTTCAAAGGATTTCATGTTTAATTTTTCTCTCTCTCTCGCTCAGAAATGTGTCATCAATAGATAAAAGCAGAGCCTTCTCACTCCCATTCATGCATGGACTTACACATACTGTAGATCCAATGCTCAAATCCTCATTCTAGTTTGATTCAAATAATAATTTCATCATTTCATTTCAGTGGCTTATACTATTTTTGATGTAAATGATTCCAGAGCTTCACATTTGAAGATAATAATAATAATTAGTTTAAATAACTTTGTTAAAATGAGCTGAAGCAACACTAAAACATTTGTTGAACATTTTGTCACATGATTTTTTTTATCCACATTACTATGTGGTTTTAAGTTAATAATTTTGTGTTGAGACTACATTAATATTTTGACATAACTAAAATTAAGTGTAATTTTATTTAGTTTTTCAGTATTACTGGAGAATTAGTAGAGTCTCTATTGTTTTTGTCATTTACATTGTGCAGAAACGTGAACCCTAACTGTTTTTAACATGCTATAGTTATTATCTTATCCTAATTCATTTTCTCTTATCTAGCAGGAACTTAATTGGATCTAGGTGATTCAGCAAAACTTGATTTGTTTAATTGAACTTGTTTTAGTCTTGTTGTATGGACCTCAACTAACAGAGTGGATGTTTTCTTCATTTAATTATGTTTATTGAGCATATTAACTCTTTTTTTGGTCTGTGTCTAATGTCTAGGCCATTACATGCTTTTAAGAGTCCTCTAAAACAGATGCTGTCAGAGAACATGATTAATTATGAGTGTCAGTGCTGGCAGATGGTGGAGCTACAGCATCTTCCAGAGGGGAATAACAGAGCCATGCTGACCAGCAAAACCCTGACCCTAGAAGAAGAAGAAGAAGAAGAAGAAGCCCGGCACCGCTGGGACATGCTCCCACATTAATAAACTACATCTGATTCAACATCTGTGCATATTCTAGCTCAATTCATTACCTGCCCGCTTCAAAGGTCCACCCATCTTTGATTATCTTCACACGATTTTGAATAATTTTTATAGTTTTCAAAGAAACTGCTGAATTTAGAGAAAATGTTTTTCTGGCCAGATAACACTACTTTTATTTTTATTTTTTTTAACCAGTAAAGATTCGCTGAATGGAGAGAATATTAAACAGCATCCATTCATCAGGCCACATTCATAATGTGCACTTAAAGGGCAAATGCATCTTTTCACTTTTAAAATAAATGGCTTTCCTTTCTTACATATATTTATGTTTTTTAACCCACTGGACAGCGTTACTCCCAACCATGGAAAAACAAACTCTAAACCCATGCGTCGATCAATTTACTGATTACAAAAATGATTTGTGTTTTTACAAACATACTTTGCTCTGAGACTGATCTCAAGTAGTACTAAATACAGAGTGGAAAAGTGTGTCCTTGGGGAGCATTTGCTTCTTTATATAAAGCCTGTTTGCCTTTTAACTTCGCACTTTTGTAGTTTTCTAACAGAAGTGAGCTAAAGTGAAGGTCTGAGAACATTAACTTGGTTTTCTATAATGAAGTTGTCTCTGGCATGGACAGACAGTTCTCTGTGTAACTGTTTCCCATCACACTGCCTTGTGTAAGGGATAATGTACATCCACGCGCTTGTAAAAGGATTTATTCTGCGATATGAGAATGGAAATCACTCTTTAAAAGAGGACGTGTTGTAGAACAATGGGAGGAATTATCCCCATGCTGCCAACCATCTATGTGTGTCAAACCAAAGATTTAAAACCGCAACAGATGAAATCAAATGTTCCAGGAAAACAAGCAGAAAAAAAGGATTTACCTAGAAATGAAATCTTTCCAGAATAAAATGGCAACATTAGCTTGAGCACATTTGTATCCAGCTTGCGCATGTGCTACATGAAGCATTAGCAACAAAATTAAAAAAACAAAAATTGAGGCTTGGGGGAAATCTGACAGCAAAAGCTTGATGGTTAATTTGATGGGTAATTTGATGTTTAAATTAAATTAAATTAAATTAAATTAAATTAAATTAAATTAAATTAAATTCTAAATTTTTTTTATAAAAAATGGCTGTGAATATTGCAGTGAATAAAACATTTCTTTTTTGCTCCACATTCGGGTGCGAATTTAAAAATAGCAGATGGTTTCAGGATCCTCATTAGAAAGTAGTGTTTTGACAGCAAACATAATTTCTATTCACCCCGTTATCCAATCTCTGTCTCCTCGCGTGATTCTGACCTATACCTCAGAGACCATCACCTGCATTCAGACTCATCCCGCATTTATTCAGCTCTTACAGAGTTCCTAGGAAAGGAAAGGATTTTATTCATTGACACAGACACACATTCTTTTGCAGAAATCTAATTGGTCTGTTCTGCTCTGTATAGAGTATTTGAATCACGGAGGCTTCTGGGACCCCACACAAAGACAAAGACTGCAATTGATCTGCCAGCATTGTGCATTTCTCATCGCAATGAATCACATTCAGATACAGAATCATTTTATGATCTCATGGCCTGTTCTCAGGGGTGAGACATTTCTTGGAAATCGTGTTATAAGAAAGCTTATAACACACCTATACAGTATTCAGAAACTGCAGTGGAGGCATGCTGTCTGCGGAGTGATGGAGGATGAGTCACTACCCTCCAAAGTAGACGAATCCTGATGAATAAATAATTGCTTTTTTACAAGCCAAATTGTATGATGTGTGGCTAGAAGCAGACACTGGGTCATTATTGTTATGGTTGGGATCTGAACTCAGGTAATAAAACATTGTTCATTATTACCTTATTATAATTTAAAACTTTTTGAGGTTTTGCTATTATCTTCCCTTGGGGAAAATGTAGTGTTAAACTGTTGCTAATCTTAAAAGTATATTTAAAGGAAAAACTGTACTTGCAGATAATAATATTAAGTATGATATGATATTATATTAAAATAATATTACGGTTATTTTGTTTAAAAAAAATTTATATGCAGATTGAAAGTCTCTTCACATCCCAATAGCAAACACTAAGTTAAGTGGTCTGAATGTATTTATATATAGCCTGTTTATATCATCTATGGGCTGCAGTCCGAGGGCTATGTTAGGCTGTCCTATAATTTAATTTATAAACATTTTCAAAGGGTTACCAATTTTTTATCATTTATCAGGAATGCTTTAAAGTGATAATCCATCAAAACTGTTGCTAATATTTACTGATCCTTGTGCTGTTGTTTTCCCTCCAAAAACCTCAGTTAGTTTAGCACAGTGCACATGAACAGGTTTTTTTTAATACATAAATTAGACCAAAACAAATAGAATAGAATAGAATAGAATAGAATAGAATAGAATAGAATAGAATAGGTAAGTGGTAGTATTAATAAGTCAGGTGAATGTGAAAAAGATGTGCCTTTAGATGTTTTTTGAAAATGGCTAAAGACTCCACCAGCTGGGGACAGTCTAGGAAAAGGTCTGTGAGAGAGAAAAGAGCATTACAATAGTCTGAAGAGAACAAGAGCTTGGACAAGGAGTTGTGCGGTCTGCTCTGTTAGAAAGGGTCTAATCTTCCTAATGTTGTATAGGGCCTGCAGGACCAGGCCGTTGTAGTAATATAATCTGTGAAACTTTACTGATCATTAATCACAACTCCAAGGTTCCTGTCTGTCCTGGAAGGAGTTATAGTTGATGAACCTACAGTAGCTGTATAGAAAGGTTGTTATGAAGTGCTGGGTTGACTGACACCACAAGCAGTTCTATATTAGCAAGGTTGAGTTGAAGGTGAATATCATCCAGCCAGAAATGTCTGTCAGACAGGCTGTAATGTGAAAAGCTACTGTCGGATCATCTGGAGAGCAATGATAGGAATAGCCATCCTTTGAATGACAGATCCTAAAGATGACATGTAGATGGAAAAAAAGAAGTGGTCCAAGCACTGAGCCTTGAGGAACCCCAGTGTCAAGATGAGGGTGGACAGAAGGATCTGGTGGTTAACTGTGTCAAAAGCAGCAGACAGATCTAGCAAGATGAGTTCTGAGGATTTGGAAGCAGCTCTTGACATTCTCAGGGCTTCAGTAACAGAGAGTAGGGCAGGCTCAGTTGGGTGGCCGCTTTTGAAACTAGATTGGTTGCTGTCCATGAGGTTGTTCTGTGCAAGAAACATAAAGAGTTGGTTGAACACAGCTCGCTCAAGTGTCTTTGCATTGAACTGAAGAATAGATACTGGTCTGTAGTTTTCTAAAAGTGCTGGATTAAGAGAGGGTTTCTTAAGCAGTGTGGTAATATGTTGTTTTAGTAGTGGAGACACTTGCAGAGAAGGAGGAGAAGAGTGACTGATACACACTAAGGTCTGTCAAGTTTTTTGATTTGAGACAGCCAGGGGGCAGAGTATATGTGGTAGTATGTGTTGGTCTAGATAAAAGGGGGCAAAAGCTGTCTAATCAAGATGTTAGAGTGGAGCAAAGAATGTAAGTAGCAGTGTTTGTGTCGAGTGCTGAAAACTGAGAGGGGTGAGGAAGTGAGGATGAAACCATAGAGGATAGGTGAGTGGGAGAGAGTGAGCATACGGTATGCTGAAAGGTGACCTGTGGAGGAGTGTTGTTGTGCCCGGGGTCAGTGTGAGGTTAGAAGTGATGAGGAAGTGGTCTGAGGTGTGCAACGATGTAACTAAAGTGTTGTCAGTTGAGCAGTAGGGTGTGTAGATAAGGTCCAAATGGTTACCTGATTTGTGAGTAGCTGTAGTAGAATGAGACAGGAAGAGTGTTGAAGTCAGCATCCTGTGGTTTATCTAGGTGGATGTTGAAGTCACAGAATAGTACACAAGGGGAAACGTCCTCAAGGAAGTTTGAGAGTAACACATCAAACTCATCTAAAAAGTTACCTACTTAACCTGGGGTATGATAAATAACTACAAAATGGATTTTAATAGGTTAGGTTATAGTAATGGCACGTGATTTAAATGAACTGTTGCCAGTAAGAGATGGTAGGCCATCCATGTCCATTCTTGGGAAATCAGTAAACCCGTCCCTCCACCCCTCAAAATCGAGAGTGGCATGTGGGAAAAAGTGAAATTAGTGGAGAGGACTGCAGGGGTGGCAGTGCCCTCAGGTTTGACCAAGTCTCAGTTAGGGCCACGAAGTTGAGACTTGAATGAGTGGCAATAGATAAAAGAAAGTCTGCTTTGTTTAAAGCAGACTGGCAGTTTTAGAGACCAGTTGGAGCAGAGGGTAAAGTAGTAGAGGACATCCTTTGAATGACAGATCCTAAAGATGACATGTAGATGTAAAAAAAGAAGTGGTCCAAGCACTGAGCCTTGAGGAACCCCAGTAGCAAAAAGCTGCGAATTACAAACCTCACCCCTCCAAGACACCCTGGAGGATCTATGTGAGAGGTAAAACTTTGACTAAAAACATAAAAACTCAAGTGCCTTGTTGATGTCCTTTCTGGGTGGAGTCACGCAGGTCGATGGTCTTTACACTCGTCGGTCCTCACACAAGGAGGGCTGCTGCGGTGTACTGAGCCATTATTTACTCCCCTGATTCCACGTAATTCAATTCAGCTGATCACACCTTATTACTTATCAACCGAAACTGCAAAGCCATGCGATGCACACGAGAACAAATGCGACACAAAAAAATGCACCTACCATAGTAAACACAGTAAGCAAAACAATGTATCCCAGCAACGACAACCGTGCTAAAATCTGATGAGAAATGATACAAAACACTTACATACTGCTGTCCTCTTCTGCTGCTTCTACACAAATAATATATTAATATTGTATAAATATTCCAAATATAAATAAAGACTGTCCAATAATGCAGTCCATTTTCCTTTCAAATCATCTTTTTTTTTTTATCAGGCTCCCATAAAAATAACATTTTTGAAAAAAAAAAAGGCAAAAAGGCTGTAAAAGGCACTTTAAAGTGAAATTACTGAACATAAACATCGCAGCCTGATAAAAAAAAAAAAAAGCTTATTTAAAAGAAAAAATCTCTGCGTTTTTGGTTTTTGCATCTGTAGTCTTCAACTGTAATATTCATAAATTCAGTATTACCCTTTATAAAATTACACCACTATGATCCACCTTGTTATTACATATCATTCACAAGCACAAAGATATAAATTAATAATGATCTTAGCTTGATGTCACCTTAAATTAACCCCTATGCACATGGAACACACACACACACACAGAATGTGTCATATGAGAATTATAATAACTGGTCTATGCGTCATCTGTTTCAGATCATCATGGTCACAGAGTTATGAAAGCACTGAGGTCTCCACACATTTAGTGGCTCATTCTTGTGGTGTGTTGCTGCCACAAAACTGAGCTCTTTTACAGATCAGTAAGGAGGGTTTCGGATGCTGCCTCAAAATTCGTTTTGCCAACTTCAGAAAAGGAAAATAAGAGACAATCAGGGTTTTTCATAGAAAAATAAGGGACAGAATAAGGGACACAGGCCTATTATATAAATATATAAACAGGTATATATTTTAGATATGTAATGATTTAATGGAGTCTCTTATGCTCATCAAGGCTGCATTTATTTGATTAAAAAATACAGAAATAAAACAATAATATTGTGAAATATTATTGCAGTTTGTAATATTGTTTTCCTGTCTTATTATACTTTAAAATATAATTGTTTCTCAGGCAGCACTGAATTTTCAGCATCATTGCTCCAGTCTTCATTGTCACATGATCCTTCTGAAACCATTCTAATATGCTGATTTACTATCAGTGTTGAAACTGTTGTGCTGCTTAATATTTTTGGAACCAGTGTTCCATAAATAAAAAGTTAAAAAGAACAGAATTTATTTAAAAAAAAAAAAACATTTCTAACAATATTACTTTTTATCAATTTAATATCTTAATCCCTGCTGTTTAAAAGTATTCTAAAAGTTTCTTTAAAAAAAAAGGAAAGGACTGATGCCAAACTTTTAAAAAGTAGTGTATATTTAACAAAATGTTTATTTTGATTAATATTGTTCTTTCTAGCTTTTTATTTATCAAAGAATTCTGAATAAATATCACAGGTCTGTGTCCAGCACTGGTAATAAATCAGAATATTAGACTGATTTCTGAAGGATCATGTGACTCTGAATACTGGAGCAACGATGCTGAAAATTCAGCTTTGATCACAGAAATAAATTATATTTTAAAGTATATTAAAATATAAAATGGTTATTTTAAGTTGCAATAATACACTATTTCACAATTTATGAAATTTACAAAATATATGGTTTTATTCTGAATAAAGCTTTAATACAGCAACTGGATGCACGTCCATGTATAACGCTTCTTATTGCTTTGTGAAACTAAGTGTATAAATGGAACAGTTTTTTGGAGCTGATCTGACGATCTGAGAGAGAGAGAAAGATGCAGAACAGGGCAACGCAATGAACCGCTGCTTTAGAACATTGGTTTTGAAACTTGTGAATTAATCAGAATCATTAGAAGGGTTCTTTGTTTTGTGTTCCCGGGGGCGGGGTTTATCTGGGTTCGTGATGTAACAGAGCTGGGAAGAAGCTTGTTGTAGTCTCTTACCAGCGGTTTTTGTAGGCATTAAACTGCCAAAATTTTAAAACCCATCTCTGTTTGCATTTAACTTTCAGAGCTGAAACAGTTTTACAGATATTGTTTATGCTCAAACAGCAACGTTACACACTAACTAACGTAAAAAAGTTGAAACCACAATCAACCGACCCCATTAATTCTAAATTTAGAGTTTATTATTCGTAAGGTCTAGGTGATCATACAGCATTTGCCTTAAATACGGGATAAAATGCTTCCTCTATAGTTTTGCAGTTTGCAACCCTACTCAGAATATTTCACAATGAATGTGTTTGTTTTCTATTGTGTCTTGTTGTGGATAAACATGTGCAGAACAGCTTGTTTTCTAAAGAGAGCTTCAAAATGTCCTGGTGGGCCACTTCATGAATAAAACATGTTGGGAACACCTTGTTCTCCTCCAGTCTAATGAAGCTGAGACCTCGTTTCTGAGTACTGAGATACTGAACTGTCTTGTTTACTCTTCACAATCCTTTACCCCTCAGCTTATGCTTTTGAAATCAGAAAGAAATTAATATAAAATGAATGAATGGCAGATGACGACAAGCATGCAGTATGGTAATCAGGGTACATTTCTATTCTACACGTTATCCAAAACATTTTAAGGTGCACTCACAAGTTTTTGATGGAATCTGCAATGCATACATCTCAGACTTGAATTTCAAATAACCGTGCAGCATGAATGGACAAATAGTTGTTTCAGTCTTTTGTCTCACTAGCTGTTCTACTGCTTTTTCTTAGGAGATGCAAAAGCAAATCATTGAAATGAACAAGAAACTATTTTTACCACACTGTTTCCTGAAAACATGGAGTTTCATGAATTATGGAAGTAAATCCATTTATTTAAAGCAATTTCAATTCAAATGACAAACGTTATTAACATACTGCTGCTAGCATGTGCTATTAAATAATATATATTTTTAATTAACTAAACCCTAGTGAAAAAGAACTAGCCCTTGTGAAAAAAAAGAACATTAGCATTCGTTTAAAAGAGTATAGCCTGCTTAAAAAATAAATGATATACTTTAAAATAATAAATATAAGGGTGAACTGAATGTAATTTAATTGCATGTTAATTGCAGTTCAGTGAAAATGCGTTATAGTTTATATTTATGCTAAATGCAATTAGGTGCACTAATGTAGAGTGCTTCTTATGTGGTACATGAAATGTAAAAAAATGTTTCATATATTGTCACTGAAATATGGTTAAAGTGAACTGTTAAATGTACTGACAAGCATTAATGATAAACTAAAATATACATTAATGTAATTTCTATTGAAACTTGTGTTATGTATTTAAATATATTTGTAATTACAGATTTTTTAATATGAAAACTGTATTAATTTTAATTAAAAAAATGTATAACACACTACAGTTAAAATCATATTCAAGTATTTTACATGTGCTTTATGTTAGTCAACACATCAAAATAAGTGTACAGTACTTCATAGAAAAACATGACAAAGTATTATATACAATTATTCAAAATTACTTCAAAGTAAAACTTTTAATTTGATTTATTATTACAAAATGCACTTTTTAAAAGTGTGTTCGGAAACAGTCATGAAACTGAACTCACTATTTAAATGCCCTTTTGTTTCATTACATTATCTGCAAAAATATACTGTTAACATTAATATACTTTTTCACACGGGTGTGTGTTGCCTTTAACATTTTTGCTGATCGTCAGTTGTTTTGTTACAGTAGTGTGACAGCGTGCTGATATTGTTTATCTCTGTATCTCCTGTACATAATACAGAAATATACTGGAGAATACATAAATCCAGATGTGCTGAAGAACAAGTATGAGGAAATGATGCAATGCACTGAAAGCACTGCTATTATATTCTGACTGACTTGTACCTTTTAAAACAGATTCAGGTTGCTTTATTTGTCACCATTTGGGCCACTTTAAACAAACAACACAGACAGTGGACAGCATAATAAATTATAAAAGTGCTCCAAATTCCCATCATCACTTGCAATATTTCAAGATTGTGCAACTGAGTAACAGCTGCTGGAACAAATATCCATCCTGCACTATGGGACTATAAACCTTCATCCAGAAGAAAGAAGCTGGAAGTCACTGCGCAAAGGAGTCGTATCTTTAAGATCGAGCCATTCATCTGCTGTAACTGTCTGACAAACAGAGACACTGGGCGAAGCTCCCCAGCCAGCCTACTACTGTAGATCACGTAACAAAAAATGATCTTCTTTAAAGACAGATTTCCAAACGAAGATTAAAAAAAAAATCAATAAAAGCACAACAGAATAAAGTTATCATAGTTTTGTCAATGACTGTGAAAATGGTCAACTTTCATAATTTGCTTCAAAGTTCAGTTTTTCGTCAATAATTTCCCCGAGATATTTATAGGATTTCACACATTCTACAGGTATGTGTGAACAAACCATTGTTGTCAGAAGATTTTACAGTTGAGAAAGTACTATAACATACTTTATACTATAACATTGTGCTATTAACTAGAATCATGTATACAGTAACCTACAAGTTACATTTGCAGGAATGTGCAGCCAAACGGCTTCTCTCAACCCATCTAAAAATATCAAAGACACATATTTTGGCTATTTTTCTTACATAACACTGAACAGAGAGTCCTCACATACAGTATGTGGCAGTTATCAAAGATGTGATGCAGATCTGTGTTGATTCCCCAGGGCTCATTAAAGCAGGGAGCATCTGATTCAGGCCTGTGGATTTAGACCCCGCTCCAAATAAACAACCTCCTTTATCTAGGGCTACATGGATGTTTATTGCTTTTTCTTAAATAAGCTCAGAGGACCTTCTTGACCTTCAATGAAGCCTAATGTTCCTGCTGTGGTTTGCGTCCATGCACCACTGCAGCAGGCACACACACACACACACACACACACACACACACACACACACACACACACACACACAGAGAGAGAGAGGGATGTGGCATGATCCACCCACACACACACACACACACACACACACACACCCACGCAGCTCTGACTCTGCAATGCCTAGCACAGGATGCGTCTCAAATCCAGTTATCCACCTACCAGCATTTTTGGCATCAGAGGTGCTTTCCAAGTCATTCTCAAAATCTATTTATGCCACGCTTACAAAGACAATACAAAGAGCACATAAATAGTACAGATACATACAGAGAAACACAAGCAGCTGAACTGACTCACATCGCACCTACTGTATAATGGTCGAGAGTATGCAGTCTATTAGCAGGGAAATGCCAAATGAGAGAACCACTTGCTTCAATTAACCAATTACAAAAAAAACAGTTAATTTGAGGCATCAGTCAATAGCATACCTAGAATTTCCTTTGCAGTGTTTTACACCTTTGTACTGAATCAAATATATGTATCGTGTTGACACGATATAACCTACTGTATAGATTATATTACGAAAATTCACCATGGTTTTATTATAGTGAAAGTGTTAATGTTAATGGTTAATGTAGTTAATTTGTGGTTACCATGGTTTAACTAGACTAGTAACCATTTTGGCTTTATTTGTGGTAAAAACCATTCTTAATCTATATCTATAATATCTATAATAACCAAGTCGGTTGTGTTGTGATACGCCTATCGCGATTTTTTCTTGTAGTGACACTTAAGATCTTTTGATGCTTGAGTTATTATTTATACATATCTAAACCCCCGAGTCATGTAGTTCGGTTAACACGAAGAGCAGGACTAGTGAGCGTGCGCTGTAGCGCGTTATTCACGGCGGACAGAGACACGGAATAAAAGTGAAGAGAAGCAGACTTCACTTTGAAGTGTTGCATATACAGTGCTATCTCTCCAGTCCTGCATGAACACTTCTGCCACATCTTGAAATGGCACATCTTAAGAGCGCTATTCCGACTTCAGCCGCTGAAACAGATCCAGAGATTCACTGAACCGAGTCATTTGCGCATGGGACTTCTGCTTTCTAAGGTTTTGAGGTTTTGAGACATACCCACACGCCGTCAGTATACCCTCAGTTTCTATCAATAGTAGTCCAACAAAAACTAAATACAGTCTTCGAAAACAGTTTTCGATCCCTGAACCTAATGAATCCAAGCAAACAACCAAACCACCAAAGATGGATGGATCAAGCACCAAAACACACAACATCATTCCACAATGGCAAAGTTTTTAAGTTCAAAAACACCAGAAGTTTGCTAGCTTGTTAACTTATATTAAGTTACCTGTCGGGGAGGAGGCCTATAATGCTGGCATGATATCATTTATGCCACATAAACTGCATTTAACATTTAGCAGCAACAGCATAATAGCTACCAGCTTTTCCTACTTATTATATTATTATTCCAACTTATTGGAATAAGTATTGGAAGTAACCATGCAATTTTGTGTTTTTCTACGTTTGGGAAGTTAGAAATGTCATTTTATGTCGCTGAGCGACAGTAAAGTATACGCAGTTTAGATGAAATCTTGATGAATGAATATTGAGATTTCAGCACTAGAGAGCGGACAGCGCCGAGTCCGTGATCCGCATCAGTGTCCCTTCTCCAGTAAACTGACAAAATACAGGCTGATGTACTAAAGCCGACATGCAGAGTTCACATGGTTAACAAGCTTAGTAATCACAGTAGGCTATCTCCCAATGCTCTATTCATGCAAACGACGCGGTGATGCTTTTTACAACGAATATACTTCATTACAGTGCGACAAACGAAAATAGTATGTATCTGTCAAAATAATGTTGCATAAGTTTCGGTGGGACGTAGTGCACCTCGAACACATTTGGGCACGGCACAAAAAAACAAAGCTGAAGTTTAATAATCGACTCACCTGTTAGGAGCAGGAGTTGTTTTGTGCTAAACCTGTTCACTGCTATGAATCTCAGAGACTGTGTGTTTCCTTCAGTCCAGGGGCGTTTATTCGCGCCGGAGGAGGATTTATAAAGATCTAACGGGGCTCTACTGCATCAGATGCATATATAGGATCGGGAACAGCGACAGCTCCTCCTCCAGAGCTTCTGAAGCTTTCAGAGCATCCTCACACTACAGGAACCAGGCTTCATTAAACACTGCAATCAAACTCCAAGTCTCTGAGTTTTTTTTCATATTGCAAGACTAGAATGCTAGCAACTTTCCAGAAAAGAGCTGGGTGAAATATTTCTTATTAACTGTATATTGAGTTGGGTATAGTACTATTTTTCACATTTAAAATTCCAGTTGAATTTTTGTTTGTTAACACATTTTTATTCTTTATAATTTGTGGCACCAAACAGAATTGCAATAACAATATTAATGATAACAAAAAAAAGCATAATAATAATAATAATAATAGCAATATAAATAACAATAATCATCTATAATTTCCTTTCTTTGCAACAAGCTGAATACAAGAAGATGAAAGAAGGCTGCAGGGGATACGAGCAATTCAGTCATTAAGAGATTAATCTGCAAATTTACTGCGTCAATCATTTAAAAGTAGACATAGTATGATATAGCTGGCAGAATTTGAAGGGATAGTTCTACCAAACATGAGAATATGCTGAAAATTTGCTTACATTCAGGCCATCCAAGATGTAGTGGGAACAGATTTAGAGAAATGTAGCATTACATCACATGCTCACCAATGGATCCTCTGCAGTGAATGGGTGCCGTCAGAATGAGAGTCCAAACAGCTGATAAAATCATCACAATAATACACAAGTAACCCAGATGACTTCTGCCCCTAAATCAACACTTTGAGAAACAGAAAGCTACAAAATAATAATTGTTAATAACGTTTCCTCCAGTGAAAAAGTCCATCCTCTGCTGTTCTCTCACATCAAAATCCACCAACATATTCGTTTCGAACTTTGTTTTCACTTGTTATCAGTGCTTGATCTGTGCATATTTCTCCCGATTCAGACAAGATTACACTTACAAAATTCACAAAATGCCTTGATGGATTTGTTTCTGAAAAACAGCTTTTCCCTTCACAGACATTAATGGATGGACTGGAGTGGTGCTGATTACTTGTGGATTACTGTTATGTTATTATCAGATGTTCAGACTCTCATTCTGACGGCACCCATTCACTTCAGAGGATCCATTGTTATGCAATGCTACTTCTCCAAATTTAGACTTTATTACTCTTCATTTTACAGAAATGAATAAGTAACAGTGATTTGTCTTCTTCCAAAGAGGATGGGGCCTCCTTTGCTGACTGCACTGATGACAGAATGATGTACAGTCTAAAAAACCTACATATAGCTTATGAATTAGTTTGTCTTATTAATTTACTTATTCACTTTAAGTTATAAGAAAATAGCTGTAACACCCACATTTCTTATAATGTGTGGAGAACGATGGACACCAGTGACGCTAATTTATGTAATGTGACATGATTTATTTTTGTCTTGGAATTCCTGCATTAATTCTTGAAATTCTCTGGGTTTATTTTGAGATAGGACTATTTTAGGTCATCCAGATTCGTCAGATGAGTGACAGCTCAACGTCAGGATCAACATGTGAGAAATGTGCTCAGACTGAACCCATGACTTATCCTTAGAAATGGGAACAAAAAGCGCATTGAGAAGACCATATCAGGGTGATCTCTGTTACCACTGCCTGAACAAATTTCAGTAAATCCCACACAACTGTGGAAGACAATTACTGATTAGGGAAGCAGAAAAACAAGGTGACTGCCGTATGTTTGATTATATATACTTATATGCATGACACTAAATGTTAATTATGATTATGGCTCTCAACAAGCTAATGAGAAACTTGTGATCGCAGTCACAAGTTTGTTCTTTTGAAGTCATCATGGATGCATAAATAACTCCTTTTAGAGTTTCATTCCTTGGAAAAACTTCCCCAAATCAACCACTGTGCCTGATGAATATTTGGATATTCTTTTTAATGTTACTAAGACTGCGTTAAACAAGTTTCCTTGTGACGAATGGTTTTTGGGCCCTTCTCTTTGTATGTTTGGTGTGCAGAAAGTTTTTTTGATGTTGTCTTGTGGTTTTCTGTTTGACATAATACTTTTTTTCCACCTTGATGTATTTTTGTTTTCATATGCTGCTACACAGAACATCTTCCCTTCGTAGATAGCATGCTACATGGTCCTTTTTATATTATATGTGAAGATAAAGAGGCAAAGGAAATGACAATAGCATTGTCCAAAGCTTTTTTCGATGTTTTCTGGTGAAGTTATTTTTAGTGGTCCCTAGGGCGAACAGGCAATTTCCTCCATTAATAACCTTCATTTCTTTTAGGTTGGATTAATCTCTTCATCTCTAAGAGAAACACAACATTATACACTTCACAAGTGATTGCATATGCTCTTAAAATGAGATTACATAATATATTAATGTATGGTTTGAGTAAAATGCAGATAACTAAGTGTATATAAATACACACATACATAGATACATTACGGCTTTCAGTTGATTAACAATTTTCATTGAATTAATTACATGATGTTTCAATTAATTAATCAAATTAATCGCGAAATGCAAATTGTAGCTTTAGAAAGAAATGTTTGGTTTTATTCAACATAACATTTATTATACATAACGGCCTAACATAAACAATGGAACATCAAAGAAAATAATTTGAGAAACATCTCAGTATTTTTGTTCATATAATGAAAGTCATTGGTAAACAAAACAGCTTTGTTACCAACAGTCCTCGAAATACCTTCATTTATTTTCCACAAAAGAAAAGTTCGGAACGATATGAGGCTGAGTAAACAATGATTATAGTTTTTTTTATTGATTATTATGAACAATGACGTAAACAATTATTATTTTTAATGAAATGATACTCTATCAGAAACTAAATCCGCCAGCAGGTGGCGGTAAATGTCTTTATGAGTCATTCATTGAATCTTTCTGACAGCTGATTCATTCAGGTATGAAGTAAATGGCTCTCTCTATTGTGTTTAAAATATAACACAATATTAACTTGTTTACTGAACTGTTGTATAAAATCATATTTAAATGTGTGATATTCGGGACAAAATCACCACTTGTCTGATATTGCTCTTGCTGCTGGTGTAATATCGATTATCATGTAATATAAATATGAGACAAAAACACATACGGGGCATATATGTGTAATCAACAAACTGACAATTACAATTAATGGCATTAGTTATTCATGGTATGATGCTTGCTGGGAAGATGGAGAATTCATTATGTTGGATTGACACAATAATTTCTTCATTTCATTTCTTTTCCGAAACTCTATCACACTGGCCCCAGACCAGACAGTCATCTTTATTGCTGAGCCCAGCAATGCCCTACTTACCACCCAATACATACAGTTAGGTCTATATATATTTGGACATGGGCACAATTTGTATTATTTTAGCTGTTAACCAAAACATATTAAAACTACAGTTATATAATTTAATACGGGCTTAAAGTGCACACTCTGAGCATTAATTTGAGAGTATTCTCATCAAAATTGGAGGAAATGTTAAGGAATTAAAGCTCTTTAATATGTACCTCTCCCTTTTTTCAAGGGACCATAAGTAATTGGACAAATAACTCAAAAGATGTTTCATGGACAAATGTGGGATATTTCTTTGTTATATATACAACAATTATGCCAGTAGAAGTTCTGGGGTTAATTCTAAGTGTGCCATTTGCATTTGGAAGCTGTTGCTGTGAACCACATCATGAAGTCAAAGGAGCTCTCATAAAAAAAAAAAAACACAAAAAAGTACAACAGTGGTGGATGATCAGAGAATCCTCTCCATGGTAGAGAAAACCCTTTTCACAACATCCAGACCGAGAGAAAAACACACTTCAGGAGGTATGTGTGTCACTCTCAGTGTCTACAATCAAGAGAAGACTTCACCAGAGCAAATACAGAGGGTTCACCACGAGGTGCAAACAAAGCCAAATTAGACTTTGCCAAAAAACGTCTAACAAAGTCAGACCACTTCTGGAACATCATTGTTTGGACCGCTGAAAGCAAGATCAACCTGTGTAATAACGGGAGGAAAAAACTACAAAGAAGGCTTGGAAAAGCTCATGATCTAAAGCGAACAACATCATCTGTGAAACATGGTGAGCAGTGGGATGCATGAGCGTGCATGACTTCCAGCGACACTGGGTTACTGGTGTTTACTGATGAAGAGACAGAAGACAGAAGCAGCCGGATAAACTCTGAAGTGTACATGGATATACTCTCTGCCCAGATTCAGTAAAACGCAGCAAAGTTGATTGGACAGGCACTTCAATGTACAAGAGAATAGTGACCCAAAACATACAGCAAAAGCAACCCAGGAGTTTTTGAAGGTAAAAAAGTGGAATATTCTGCAAAGGCAAAATCAATCTTCAGATCTCCACCCGATTGAGCTGCATTTAACTTGTTAAAGACAAAACTGAAGGCAAAAAACCCCCTGACATATGATATTAACATAATTTGCAAGGTCCTCCTGTTATTAAATGTTATTTAGTTATGTACTGTTATTAAATGTTATTTAAGATCCTATTATTAACATTAACTTTGGTTGACATCTTCATCCGAAGTTGTAGTTGAAGAGGCATCCTCTCAGACTCATTGTTAGCTATAGTAGTCAAATAAAAACACATAAAATGGTTTTTTTGCACAGATAAAGCCACAGTAACATGTCCACAAATAGAGGTTTAATAATAGTACATACGAGTTAGGATTATAATTTTTGGCTAGTATTACGTCACATCGTGAGTCTATATCAGTACTGTTTGTTGTTTTCTTGTGTCATGATGCATGAGATAGAGCATTTGGACCTGGAAGCAGTGATGTGTAGCTCAGACTTAACAAGTGGAGACCTAAGTCTTCTGAAGGATGTTGAGATTAACTGCAGTGTACTAGTCTATCTGAAGATCACAGCAGTCAAGTGATGTTTCTGTTTGATCTCTTCATAACAGCCTTACTGTTTTCTACAACTTTCAAAATGTCCCAAGAATATTAAAAAGATTGCCGTTATATATGGTTGGTTATATGCATGGATCTAAAGCATTTTTTAATTAGTTTTCTCTTGTTTTTTTATCATTAGTATTCCAAAGCGGCTGATGTACTTTTCAGACCTTGCAATATTACCATGTACTGAGCCAACATATGAAGCACTTTAACACAACAAACTAGCACATTAGAGAATAATATGGAAGAAAAGCACATTGTTATTGTTTCTAATTAAATCTCTTTCCTTTTTTCTCTTTTCACTGAGAGTCTGCTGTTTTGCCCTTAAACACAAAGGTCAATTGCACATTATTAAGAATGATAAACAAACGTCAGACGTTTTACCCTAAGTGCACATTTAAAACATAATGACCCTACATTTCCTGAACCTAATTAATTTCCTACATAGCAAAATTAATTACATTTCGCAATGACAAAAGACAAATGTGTTGACCGTGAGCCATGTGCAGAATCAATTATACATTGTCAAGCACACAATATGAGTAATTGGCTTGACACAAAGGAAACCAAAAGGATCCCAAAGGAAGTTGAAGGAATCACTTCAGTGTATTACAGCAGCATTAGCACAGCAGAAAATTATCAGTATAATTAATTAGTTGCCTTGCTGACCGCTTATTAGAAGCTTGACAGCGGGCTGGGAAAACAAGAACGCCTGAATGCTGATGAAGGATTCGAGTAATTGCTTTCTTTTATAAGAACCTTTTTTTATATGTGCAAAAGAAAATATGCTGTTGTCTTTCTCTTCTCTTTCCGAAGACAATTTTCTGTGAAGCACTGTACTTTCACCTCTTCAAGTTATGAACGAGAAGTACCTTAGAACCACTTCACAAGGCTAAAGCTCTGGATGCATGTGTAATAAGCAAAAAATTATTCCATGACATTGAATTAAATGCACAGTACTGCTTGGTAGTTCTCATTTTCATCACAGGACAACCGTGAGAAAGAATAATAGAATGGCTTCTTGTAGAATAACATGCATCAGGTGCAGAAAACGATGCTGTCATAAACACTTGCTTATACAATATGTATTAGGATTAAAGGATTAGTTTGCTGAAAAAAAGATATCTCATTTGAACCTGTATGTGGAAAACAAAAGATATTTTGAAGAATGTTGGTTATAAACAGTTTTGGTGAGCACTGACTTCCATTGTATGAACATTTAACACACATACTCTTCAAGTCAAGTCAAGTCAATCACCTTTATTTATATAGCGCTTTAAACAAAATACATTGCGTCAAAGCAACTGAACAACATTCATTAGGAAAACAGTGTCTCAATAATGCAAAATGACAGTTAAAGGCAGTTCATCATTGAATTCAGTGATGTCATCTCTGTTCAGTTAAATAGTGTCTGTGCATTTATTTGGGATCAAGTCCACGATATCGCTGTAGATGAAGCAGAGATGTATAAAGTACTAGAGACCCATACTTGAGTAAAAGTACAAGTGCTCTATCAAAAAAGTGACTTGAGTAGAAGTAGAAGTGCTCTTTAAGCACCACACTTAAGTAGAAGTACTAAAGTATTCAACATTTTTTGTACTTAAGTATTGCAAGTAGTCTATTTTAAAATTTACTACTCAAGTACTGAAAGTAAAAGTACAAGTATTGTGTTATGTAGTTATTAAAGAAAGTAGTCAAAAGTTTGAACATATTGTTTTTACTATTTCAAATGATTAACTTAAAGGACAATCACAATTCCTTTGACTTTAACTTTTTGTAAAAAAAAAAAAAAAAAGGGGTTATTTCGCCCAATTTGCAAAATTATGTCATTAATAACTTACCCTCATGTGGTTTCAAACATGTAAGACCTCCGTTTATCTTCTGAACACAGTTTAAGATATTTTAGATTTAGTCCGAGAGCTCTCAGTGCCTCCATTGAAGCTGTGTGTATGGTATACTGTCCATGTCCAGAAAGGTAAGAAAAACATCTTCAAAGTAGTCCATGTGACATCAGAGGGTCAGTTAAATATAAAAAATAGCAAAAACTACGACTTTATTCAGCATTGTCTTCTCTTCCGTGTCTGTTGTAAGACAGTTCAAAACAAAGCAGTTTGTGATATCTGGTTCGCGAACGAATCATTCGATGTAACCGGATCTTTTTGAAACAGTTCAGCAAATCGAACTGAATCGTTTTAAACAGTTCGCGTCTCCAATACGCATTAATCCACAAATGAATTAAGCTGTTCACTTTTTTTTAATGTGGCTGACACTCCCTCGGAGTTAAAACAAACCAATATCCCGGAGTAATTCATTGACTCAAACAGTACACTGACTGAACTGATGTGAATAGAGAACTGAAGATGAACACCGAGCCGAGCCAGATAACGAACAACAGACTGACTCGTTCATGAGTCAAGAACAGTTTACGAATTCGTGTCCGATTCGAGAACCGAGGAGCTGATGATACTGTGCATGTGTGATTCAGCGTGAAGCAAATCGACACACAGCGCTAGGGGCCAGTTCTCCTCTGACCAGACGAAACCAGTAGTTCAATTCCAGGCTGAAGCAAAGTCAGATTGTGCAGAAGAATCATCTGTTTCCTGTGGTCTTGTCCTGGTGCTCCTCTGAGACAAGGTCTTTACAGGGGATCTGTGTCTGAGGCTCTAGTTGTCCTGGTCTCCGCTGTCTTTCAGGGCACCTTTCTAGGTGCTGAGCCACCGTCTGGTCTGGATACGTACTGGATCCGGGTGACTGCAGTGACCCTCTGATTTGGATACAGACTGGATCTGGTGGCTACGGTGACCTCGGAACAAGAGAGAAACAGACAAATATTAGCGTAGATGCCATTCTTCTAATGATGTAGCAAGTACATCGGGTGTTATGGAAAGTGTTCCTGGTTCCGGTTTACCTAATTAATGCAGCCTAAAAATCCTTTAACGGATTTGGATATTAAAAGCATATTAGTGTGTTATGTGTAAGCCGGGTTAAAGAGATGGGTCTTTAATCTAGATTTAAACTGCAAGAGTGTGTCTGCCTCCCGAACAATTTTAGGTAGGCAGTAGCGTCGCTACAAGCAGCGAAGCTACTAGTTTAACTACATTTCTCAGTAGCTTGGTCGTAGCTTCGCTGCTTCCTGAATCAAGAGAACAGTTAATCCCGAGGAGTGAGTCGCCGTGGCCGTACCTCTACAAGTACATGACACTGACCGAGATAACAGAGAGAAAATATGTTTTCAGATGCTGCTTGTAAAATTATCAGGGTCCAGCCTGGCCATTTTTTTTTTACTGTTTGGAGGTCTTGCATTTTGTTCTGCAAAGGCCTACAGTATATTAAGCATGCCCATGCAACAGGTGCATACACTTACTTGTGCACACATTGTTAAAAACATGTATTTTGATTGTTTTTGTTGCCAAATTGATAAGGAACACAAAAAACTATTAAACAATTACACCTGCCTATCTGTTTGACTGACAGTTTTGAGCACTGAGATAGCATTGACTTGTAATAAAACGTGTTCAACATAAAAATTTAATTTTAAAAGTAGCTTAGATGTAGCAAGCTACTGTTGATGTAGCTTAGCTCACTACATTTTCCAAGTAGCTTGCCCAAAACTGTAGGTAGGTTATTCCAGAGTTTAGGCGCCAAATAGGAAAAGGATCTGCCGCCCGCAGTTGATTTTGATATTCTTAGTATTATAAAATTGCCTGAGATTTGAGAACGTAGCGGACGTAGAGGATTATAATGTAAAAGGAGCTCATTCAAATACTGAGGTGCTAATCCATTCAGGGCTTTATAAGTAATAATAAGCAATATTTTTTAATCTATACGGTGTTTGCTAATATATATATATATATATATATATATATATATATATATATATATATATATATATATAAATATTCCTGAGAGCTGTGTTTCATGTTCTTAGACGCAAAGTCGCATTCTTTATGAACACTGGATTCACACTGTACAAGATTGGCATGCAAAAGCACTGTTAAATGGATAGTTCAGTATCTGCACAGTAAGTAGCCTACATTCCATACAAACATAGATGGTATAGACATCAGCATTTAGATTTATTTTTGAATATTAAGGCAACAACATAGTTCTACAGTCCAAACAACACAATCATCACACTATAACAGTCCCAGCTTCTTTGCACTAGTCCAGCCATATATAAAAAAAAAGGGTAATCTTGTGTGCAATACTCAATTGAACTCAGTTGGAATAAGATATAAAATAAAAACTTCCACCCACAAGTGCAATGTTACTTTCTTCATATAATTCAAAGTTTTTTCCCCATTCCTTTTCCACCAAAATCCAAAATATCACAAAACATACACTTGTTATACAGCGATCACTTAATTATTTCCAATCATGCCCTTATCATTATAAATATCCAAAACAGTCAGCCGAGGTCCACAAGCCTCAGTAGTTCAAAAAATTTAAAAGATCAGTCTTATCTGTAGGTGCCAAGGTGGACCATGATGAAGTAAGAGGATGTCCAATGCTTAGTTGTTTGGTGAGTCATTATTTCTCTCGTCAAATGAATCACACAAGTGCTCCAGTAGTATAAGCAGGGTTTGTTTTGGTCCCATCGCATAGCTACATCCACACCTGAGGAACAATAGCTACATCCCCAAACCAATCCTCTACAAGAAACAGATCACACACATCAATTACTAAATAGATTCCCCATCCGTTCCCCCAAACATTTCACACAATTTAACTTACGTCTGAGCATGAAACAATCAGTTTCTCAAACAGGATTGGAAAGATAGTTAGCAAACAACCATATGGCAGCCTCAAACAGACCATATCACTTACTCTGATGCTTCCTGTTTTATCCTATACCATGTGCCCTCTAGCATCCTCCTAGTGGCTAGGAATAAAATAGCTCCCACCAGTCCTAAAAGATCCTGTGACAGGCGGTGACTGTTACAACACATTCAATAAGATGTTTCTTAATCAGCATTCAGTATTTGTTTTAGTTTTTAAATTTGGTTTTAAATTAAAAAAAAAGTCTTTACCAGTGAGACTAAATAAAAGTATTCGAATGCGTATTTTAAGCAAAAACCGTTGGTTTCCGATTTATGGCAGGTCAACCGGTGGATCCCTAGTTTGATGAAATCCGAGAGATTTCTGACCATGTATAGACAGCGAGGGTTCCATAAAGTCCCAGAAAGGTACCAAGAACTTCGACAAAATAGTCCATGTGACGTCAGTGGTTCAACCATAATTTTATGAAGCTACGAAAAAATAATTTTGTCTGCAAAAAACAAAGATAACAACTTTATTTAATTCTTCTCCTCCGAGTTACTGTCTTCTGCTATTATCTGTGGTATTATGACACATGGGCGTGCTTTTTTCTGCTCGTAAACAAGGTGCAGCATTGTGGTACTCTCGACAATGGCATTTGGTCTCATAGGTCTGTAGTTATGGATATAACTTACGATTTATTTCCACCTCACTCAGATCATCACCAAGGTTTTATCCTGGATAACTAATACCAAGTCATGAGGGACTAGTATACATTTTGATTGATCTCATCACCCTCCCTCCCTGAGCGTAAACAGTGCACACCCTTAAGGAATTGAGACACCAAAGAGTGTTTACCAATAGTTACACCATCCATTAATGAATGAAAGTGTGAGACGACTCATGGCTGCAATATAGATCTTTCAACAATGACTGAAGAAATTGTCAGAGTCTAGTCTTGACACTATGCTGAGAATATTCGCCACTTGCTATAATAGTTGCAAGTAGAGGGTGTCTTAGAACTAGTCATCGTCTTCAGAACAGCTTCATCTAAGTCCTTAGGGAGCAGAGATGTATAAAGTACTATAGACCCATACTTGAGTAAAAGTACAAGTGCTCTATCAAAAAAGTGACTTGAGTAGAAGTTGAAGTGCTCTTTAAGCACCACACTTAAGTAGAAGTACTAAAGTATTCAACATTTTTTGTACTTAAGTATTGCAAGTAGTCTATTTTAAAATTTACTACTCAAGTACTGAAAGTAAAAGTACAAGTATTGTGTTATGTAGTTATTAAAGAAAGTAGTCAAAAGTTTGAACATATTGTTTTTACTATTTCAAATGATTAACCTAAAAGACAATCACAATTCATTTGACTGTAACTTTTTGTATACAAAAAAGCAGATTAAAGGGTTAGTTCACCTAATTTGCAAAATTCTGTCATTAATAACTTATTCTCATGTTGTTTCAAACATGTAAGACCTTCGTTTATCTTCTGAACACAGTTTAAGATATTTTAGATTTAGTCCGAGAGCTCTCAGTGCCTCCATTGAAGCTGTGTGTATGGTATACTGTCCATGTCCAGAAAGGTAAGAAAAACATCTTCAAAGTAGTCCATGTGACATCAGAGGGTCAGTTAAATATAAAAAATAGCAAAAACTATGACTTTATTCAGCATTGTCTTCTCTTCCGTTTCTGTTGTAAGACAGTTCAAAACAAAGCAGTTTGTGATATCCGTTTCGTGAACGAATCATTCTATGTAACCGGATCTTTTTGAAACAGTTCACCAAATCGAACTGAATCGTTTTAAACGGTTCGTGTCTCCAATACTCATTAATATGACTTAAGCTGTTAACTTGTTTAATGTGGCTGACACGCCCTATGAGTTAAAACAAACCAATATCCCGAAGTAATTCATGTACTCAAACAGTACATTGACTGAACTGATGTGAAGAGAGAACTGAAGATGAACACCGAGCCGAGCCAGATAACGAACAAAAGACTGACTCGTTCACGAGTCAAGAACAGTTTACGAATTCATGTCCGATTCGAGAACCGAGGAGCTGATGATACTGTGCATGTGTGATTCAGCGTGAAGCAAACCGACACACAGCGCTGGACTGAACTGATTCTTTTGGTGATTGATTCTGAACTGATTCTGTGCTAATGTTATGAGCGCAGGTAAACCGAAGGCTTGCAATCATCGCCAATGACGTCATTACGTCGAGCGCAAAAAAAATGGTGAACTGTTTTCTTCAACAGGTTTATTGAATCGAACTGTCAGAAAGAACTACTGGTGATCCAGAAACCGATGCAACCGGTTCTTGACTCGTGAACGAGTCAATATCTGGCTCGGCTCGGTGTTCATCTCTCTCTTCACAGCAGTTCAGTCAGCATGTGCAGTCTCGCTTGATTCGCTCAATGATGTGCCAGCTTCATCAAACCTGCCATCTACAGTTCTGGCAGTGGTTTGTAATGGAATGATTCATAACATTTTTATAATTGTAACGAGTAACGATGCAGCACATAAAAAAATATCAGAGTAAAAGTATTAAACTCAACGAAAATGTGTACTGAAGTAAAAGTGGAAGTAGGAGAAAAAAATAATACTCCAGTAAAGTACAGATACCGCCTTTTAGTACTTAAGTACAGTAGTGAAGTAGTTCTACTTCGTTACTATATATCTCTGTTAGGGAGGGACTAAGCAAAGACCATACCCATACCCAAATGTACAAGAGTCTTTAGTACCAGGAAATATTTAGAATTGAATCCAGTGAGTTGTTTTCCGGTTGCTCATCTGAACTATTGTCTTTTTCTGTAGTAGGGTTCTAAACTCGTTGGCTCTGGACAGGGTCTTAAACTATGGTCATACAAAAACCTAAATATTTAGGAGGATGCCAACATAACTGTAACACCTTCAATTAAAATAATACTCACAAATCTGTTTTTACAACAGCAAAAGCTTGTTACTGTCGTTGCAATGTTGTACTGAGTCACGTTTATCAAAAACACTGATAAAAGCACACATACCCCCACTTTATTGCTATTTAAATATTATATGTTAATGCTTAACTTTATTCTTGAACTCTGAACTCTATTCACTGTGTTACGACTCGGTACGACTCTTTAAAGAACCATCTTTTATAATCTGAGGAGCTTCTTTCACCACAAAAAACCTTTTGTGAAGCAGAAAGTTTCTTCAGATGTTAAAGGTTCTTTAACTATTTGAAGTGTGAAAAGAGAGAGAAAAGGAGACATTCTTCAAAATATCTTATTTTTTTAAGTGTGACAACAACTTCATACTTAGTTATTCAGAGTATACAGACAGTTTAGGAACTTGGGATCTGATAGCGTATCAGACAATCATATTCAGAAGCATAAATAATGGAAGTAAATTGGTTGGAATCGTCCGCTATGATCGATTTCACTGTAATTAGCATGTGTCCGTTTTCTCAAGACTGGCGCTTTCATGTGCTTTCGAGGACTGTGGGGATTCATCAGACCCTCATGAGAGAGCATCTCGGTACACCGCTGTCTTAAAACACACTGATAAAGCCTGCAGGCAACATCCAGACTGTGAAGGTGACTCATGAGTGAGCCAGTGTAACTACAGTCAGCTGACTGAAGATGAGCAGGAGGAGGGGAAATAGGGACCTTATGAGAAACGATTGAGGATTATCGACTGTATATGTTTTGATCTCCAAGGAAATCATGTTTGTCCTTTGTACAGGACGTGTTTTGCGTGCATGCTGCAAATTAAAAGATTTTACACAATAGTTTTGGCCATGAGCACATCCCATCATTGGTTTTAAAAATGACATTGCAATGAAAAAAAAAAGACACAGAAGGTCTGTTGTTGTGTAATTGTATAGTTTTGTTTGTTTATTCAGAGAATGCCTAGAGCTTTGACATTTTGTCATAAAAGCCTTTGACGTCAACAGTCATTAGCCATGACCGAGAAATGTATTATTTTTAAGATTATAATAGACTCAATAAAAGTAAAAGATTTCAAAGGCCTATGTTACGGTCGTAACACCTAGGCCTAGTGATTTTATGGAAGGAATGTTATAATTGTAACTCTGATCAGATATATCATATTTACAATGCATTCATGAAGCAATAAGAATAAATTAAACATGACATATGCATGCATGTATAACTGTTGCAAAGATAGAAAAACCAAGGATTTGATGTAATAAAATTATTTAGTAGAAGTAGAGAAACTTTTTACTTTTGACTTGAGTTAACAATCTCAAAATTGCTCAAAACTTAATTAAACGTACAGACATGGACTGAGTGCTGTTCTGCATTCATTTGATCAATTTAATAAGTATTCTACTCTTGAGCATCAAATTGTGAACACTTTTTCAATATTTCTTTATTACTCAAGGTGTGCTGTAGAAAAATAATATCCAGGAGCCTAAAAGATGATTGGTAAATGGAAAAACATTATTTTGCATGCAGTGCCTTACATTTGATAATCCAGAGAAAGCAATTGCTTTACCACTATTTTGCCTTTAGCTAGACATTAATTCTTTCTACGTAATTCTTTACGTTTCATGAAATGTAGTTGTGCTGATGAAAATGTCTCTTGAACCAATAGTGAGGAGGATGAAAGTTTAAAAAGCATGTTGCCGTAATTCATTTTTCTGAAAAAAAAAAAGTTAAAAGCATTGTCAGTGGATGTGCAAGTCATATAAGTTCCTCACAACATTCAAAAAAAGTATGGCTAATTGCATTTATTTTAAATGTAAACGGTTATAAAAGAATTTTCAAAGTGTCAGAACTCATTAGATTTTCTTACATTTTAAACTATTATTTCTGTACGCTGTTTTTAAATGCATGCTTTACTTTATCTCAAAGGAAACGACTAGAAAGTGTGCTTAATTAGCTTGAAAGTAATATCACAAAACTCTGGTCTTGTGATATTTAAACATGAAGCAACAACATTTTAAAATAATATTTAAAGAAATAAATCTTGTGTAAAGAAATTAATTAAAAAATATGCAACAAAGAGTAAACATGATCAAATAACATCAAACTCTTGTTCTTCAGAAGTCCTGAATATCTGCTAACACTTTTTAAAGGAGAACTGGGGTGAAGCTGTTTCCCATCTGAAGTAAATCAACAGGCTGTGTTAAAGCTGGCATTGATGGGGAAACCACAGACGGATACTAAATCCCACCAACATGTTCTCACAGCCAGAGGTATGATTACAACATTTCTCCCGTTCTCTGTGTATTCATTTCATAAAACAAACGCAGCATATTACACCAGCCGCATATGCCTAAACTAGACTTTTAAAGAAAACACCAGCTTGTGCTGTCTGGCCAACATTAGGCTTTGGGGCATGTGTGGTAA
This sequence comes from Carassius auratus, assembly GCF_003368295.1. NCBI lineage: Eukaryota > Metazoa > Chordata > Actinopteri > Cypriniformes > Cyprinidae > Carassius > Carassius auratus. The sequence continues at coordinate 4,545,053 of NC_039261.1, forward strand.
GATGGTCGATGCAATGGCTAACTGACAGCAAAAGAAGTGGGAAAACTCCAGGAAAAGTCCATGGAAAGTCCTTTTTTTTTATTCTTGGGATCCACAAGTTTCAAACAGACATAGCAAAAACCAAAGCAAACTATCAAATAAATGGGCAAGTTGAACCCAGGAAAAAAACAAAACAAAAGAAAACATATTTAAAGTACAACTCAGGACATAACAGAAAACTAAAGAAAAAACCTAAATAGTTGGATACTGTTCCAACAAACACCCGTCCCTCCATTCAGACATTTCCACTACTCTTTTATACCCTTGGCCCCCTCCCCTAGTATTCAAACGGACCAATCATAACACTCCATTTGTTAAACGGTACATTTCACACTTCACATAGACTTTCAGCCTCACAAGTCACACCCATAATGAAGTTCTCCTTTAACCAAAGGCTTCCCTCCCTAATAATTCATCAAAGTATACATATACAAGACATTTTAATCCACACATCCTTAATTGTGTAACTCCTCCCCTTCAGAATGCCATAAACTGGTTTCCTGTTCACGGGCCGCTCTTTTTGGGCTTTCCAGGAACCGGTAAGACACAGAAACGAAACACATGTTACTATTGACACATTTCTTGACTTTAACACTATATTGAATGTTTCACATTACCAGCAGTCACCATGGAATGTGCACCTTCCATGTTACTGTTTCTAAGTAAAACAAACAAAATAAAGATCTTGCCAAACATGTCTATGGTGTTTTCATTTGACCCATGTGTGCCACATCACATTTTCCCCCTTCTTCCCCATCTGGATGATCTAAATTTGGCAAACGGGACAAATAATCAGCAATAATATTTTTCTTACCTGGACAGTGCTCAATGGTAAATACATAGGGCTGCAGAGTCAGACACCAGCGCAGCATCCTTGAGTTACTATTCTGCATAGTTTGCATCCACTTCAGGGCACGATGATCAGAATGTAATGTGAATTCACGCCCCAGTAAGTAATACCGCAGGGAGTCCACAGCCCATTTGATGGCAAGTCCTTCTTTCTCAATTGTGGAGTATTTCCTCTCTCTTTCAAAGAGTTTTCTGCTCAAAAATAGAACTGGTCTCTCATCATGAGCCTCTCCTTGGACCAGTACGGCTCCCAAGCCAACATCAGAAGCATCCACCTGTACAATAAATCTCTGGGTGAAATTAGGGCTCTGTAACACTGGTTCATTGCATAACAGATTCTTCAGGGCCTTGAAGGCTTCTTCACACTCACTCGTCCAACAATACTTAGCAGGACTCTTTTTAGTCAGATCAGTCAAAGGTGTAGCCAGTGATGCAAAGTGGGGAACAAATCGGCGGTACCAGCCGATTAATCCAAGGAAAGATCTCACTTGCTTTTTAGTCTGCGGGCGAGCAATATTTTGGATAGCCTTAAGCTTTTCCACCTGTGGTCTTGTCACACCCAGAGGCGGCTATGCTTTGACTAAGCCACACCCCTTCTCAACTTCCACCTCGAGGAGGTCCCCAAAGCCAACCCAATGGCCAAACAACACGAGAACAAGTAAGTGATAAAACAATCTTTATTTAAATATTTAAAAATAGCTTGGGGAATAGGGAAAGGGCAATTAAAACTAAACTCTGACTCGGCCCTCCAGATGGGCTATGGCCGGGAAGAGGTCAGGGAGCAAGGGGGCCACGGGGATCCGGGGCGTGGGACTCGGGGCCCGGCCAGAGTCTTAGGTATCCGTAGCGCCCTCCTTCTTCCTCCTCTTCGCTGAATACAACTCACGATAAGTACTGGTTCACACAGTTCGTTCTCGGGGTGCTCACTCTCTTTCTCTTCCTCCACAGGCAACGGCTGGGACGCAAAGGCACAGTTAATTCGGCTTGGTTTTGCTCTCACCTCTTCGCTGATTGCAGCTCACAGTAAGTACTGGTTCACACAGTTCGTTCCTTGGGTGCTCACTCGCTTTCTCTTTCTCCACAGGCAGCGGCGTAAGTACAGGTTTCCTCGGTCTCTCCTCGTGTTACCCACTCTCTCTCCTTTTCTCTCCACAGGTATCAACTTGGGCACAATAGCACAGTTAGTTTGCTTTGAATGGCTCTCACCTCTGGGCTGGACACAGCGTACTGTAAGTACAGGTTTCGCTCTATTTCTCCTCGCGTTATCCACTCTCTCTCCTTTTCTCTCCACAGGTATCAACTTGGGCACAATAGCACAGTTAGTTTGCTTTGAATGGCTCTCACCTCTGGGCTGGACACAGCGTACTGTAAGTACAGATTTCGCTCTATTTCTCCTCACGTTATCCACTCTCTCTCCTCCTCTCTACAGGTATCAACTTGGACACAAAACACAGTTACTCTGCTTTGGATGGCTTTCACCTCTGGGCTGGACACAACGTACTGTAAGTACAGGGTTCGCTCTATTCCTCCTCGTGTTATTCACTCTCTCTCCTTTTCTCTCCACAGGTATCAACTTGGGCACAATAGCACAGTTAGTTTGCTTTAAATGACTCTCACCTCTGGGCTGAACACAGCGTACTGTAAGTACAGCTTTCCTCTGTTTCTCCTTGTGTTACTCACTCTCTCTTTCCTTTTCTCTCCACAGGTATCAGATTGGACACAAAGCACAGTTAGTTTGCTTTGAATAGCTCCCACCTCTGGGCTGAACACAGCGTACCGTGCTATCTCCGGAGATCTGAAGCACGCTCACAACATATACTGTACTGAACTAGGCTAGAACCAGCAGTCTCCTTGTCCTCCCGCGACGGAGTGCGTGAAGGCGGGGGTTTATCTGACAGGACACACGGCAATACACAGCAACCCACAGCAATATACAGCACCACGTCAAAATTATAGGTTTTCACAGCACGAAGACTCACCCACCACACTCAGTGTACGAAAAGGACACCCGTCTTCCTTCACTTCGCTTGGTTCGGATCTGGCGATGGAATATGCGGCCTAGCTAGTGATGTCGTCGTTGTGACTACTTCAATAAGTATTCCTTCGGCTCTCCCACCACGCTATATTAGGGGTAGGGCCGCCCTCCTCCTCCTGGGGAGATCTACACAACGCCAGGTCAATATACAGGGCACTTTCGGCTTGCTCTTAGTACTCACATCAATGCCGCTTCCAATCCCCTTTTTCACGTCGTCTCAATTCGCCGTATAATCCGTTCACTTCTCAACCTTTAAGGTTCGCGATGTCTTCACAATCATACAATTCCAGCCTGAGGGAGAGAGAGAGTTAGACAGCCACCAGCAGCGCGCCAAGACATGCACGACACAGTGCTTCACACACACCAGAAAGAGCTCCCAGACTGTGAAATAACTTGGCCTTAAGTACTGCCTTGTCCAGCGTATCCTCCAATCACCAACCGCTGTCCCTAACTAGGCACAGGTGCATCAAATTCCCTGATTTTCCATCTTACGGCGCTACCGGACGTTCCGGTTTTCTGTTTTTCCGGTCCGGGCGGGAACACTTCCCGAATTTTGGTTCCGCCCCTAAAGATCGTCACCTTGTGACAGTCTGATCTGACCATGTCCCAGTAAGTACCCCAAATACCTGACCTCCGTCTGAGCCCATGAACATTTGGTGGTGTTAATGGTGAGCCCAGCTTCCTGAAGCCTCTTTAGGATATCCTCAAGATGCCTTAGATGTTCTTGCCAGGATCCACTGTATATCACCTCATCATCAAGGTATGCGGCTGCATACTGCTCACACCCCGTAAGTACACGGTCCATCAACCTTTGGAAGGTGGCTGGTGCTCCATGTAATCCAAAAGGCATAACAGTGTATTGATATAACCCTGAAGGAGATCGAAAGGCTGTGTAGGGCTTGCAAGAAGGATCAAGGGGTACTTGCCAATAACCTTTACACAGATCTAATGTGGTCATAAAGGATGCTTTACCCAGTCTCTCAATCAACTCATCAATACGAGGCATCGGATAAGAATCAAAGCATGAGACACTGTTTAGTTTTCTGAAGTCAGTGCAAAATCTAACTCCTCCATCCTTTTAAGGGACCAACAGGATGGGACTTGACCACTCACTTTTCGAGGGTTCTATAATCCCCATTTCCAACATGGTCTTGATCTCAGTCTTTAACTGTTCCACCATCTTCTCTGGGACTCGATAGGGCTTCTGTCGTATGGGAGTAGTGTCTTTCAGGATGATGTTGTGTGTTAGGATCTCAGTCCTTCCAGGCCTCTTCTGGAAAAGAGAGGGAAAAGATTGAAGTACCTCAGTTAGTTGCTGTTCTGTTGGTTATTTAAGCTTGAATAGCATTCTGGGGCCTTCAGCAACGAACGAACTGGTTCCATATCAGGTTCATCCTCTTCCTCCTCTATGGCCCTCACCATCATCACTTGGTCTTTGACATCCTCTGGACCTGTCAGATCAGACTCCCTCTCCTTAAATTCTCTCAGGAGATTGACATGTAGGACCTGCTTAGGCTGTTTTCTTTCGGGACACAAAATCTCATAGGTTACTGGACCAAGTTTTCTGGTCACAACATACGGCCCCTGCCATTTTGCCAACAGCTTGCTGGTACCGGATGGTAATAATAGCAGAACTTTCTGCCCAGGTTCATAGTTCCTTCCCCTGGCATGTGTATCGTACCATACCTTTTGTTGTCGTTGGGCGGCAGCTAAATTTTCTTTAGCCAGAGTTCTAAAGTTCTCCAATTTGTCCCGCATCTGTAAGATATATGAAGCAATACTGCACTGGGCTGGTTCCTCTGATGTCCACCCTTCTTTGAGCACGTCCAGGGGCCCACGAACTTGCCTGCCAAACAAAAGTTCAAAAGGTGAGAATCCGGTTGAACACTGAGGGACCTCTCTATAAGGCAAAGAGAAGAAACGGAATCCATTTATCCCAATCCCTCCCAGACTCATCGACAAACTTCTTCAGCATGTTTTTCAAGGTACCGTTAAACCGTTCGACAAGACCATCGGTTTGAGGATGAAATGGTGTAGTTCTAATTCCCTGAATGCCTAGCTGTTTATACAATAGCTTCATCACTTTAGCCATAAAGTTTGTTCCCTGATCAGTGATAATCTCAGATGGAACTCCAACCCTTGAAATCAAGTCTACCAAACATCTCACGATGTGCTTAACTTGAACTGAACGCAAGGGGTACACCTCTGGATATCGGGTAGCATAGTCACAGATCACCAATGCAAATTGGTGACCAGAACTACTCTTAACCAAGGGACCGATGATATCCATCCCTATACGCTCAAATGGAGTTCCAATAATGGGCAACTGTTGCAGATAACTTCTATCAGCCGTTCGAACAGGTGCTACCATCTGACATTCAGTACAAGTTTTACAGTAGTCCTGCACATCTTGTTACATTTTTGGCCAATAAAATCGTTTGTTGACTCGCTCATATGTTTTCTGTCTGCCTAAATGCCCTGACCAAGGGATGGTATGGCCCAGATGTAAAATCATTTGATGCAGTGCTTTAGGTACCACTAATCTAGGACTCTCGAGATCAGCCAAATACAAAAGATTGTTCTTTAAAATATACCGATCCCCCCCAAACTTTGGTACCCCTACAGGCTTACCATCCACTTCACACACTTTTGCAAACAAGGGCTGTAAAGCAACATCTTCCTTTTGCAATTCCCTAAAATTTTCAGGAACCAGCCAATGAGAGTTAATCAACTCTGACCCAGAGTCGGGTAAATTTGGTAAGCTCTCTTGTATCCTATCTTTCCCCTTATGCTTCTCTTGTCGTCTCTGTTTTTTACTTTTTCTATCCTTCCCTGCATTAGAGAACAGATCACCATCAGCATTGGGAAGGGGTTGCAATCCTTTGGTCTGGGACCTTGTAACAACTGCACACATTTTGGATACGGAACCCACCAAATCAGTTAAATAAGGAAAATCTTCCCCTAACACCACATCAAATGCTAGTTTCTCAACCACCCCCACCCTTAACAGGTATGCTTGTTCTTCTATCACTACAGAGACCTCCGCAGTTGGATAAATGTGTTCATCCCCATGTACACATCCCAAGCACACAGTATCACCATAGTTCAACATTTCACAATTTAGCAAGTCAGATTTGACCAAAGTTTGTGTACTACCTGTATCAACCAAAGCCTGAGCATGCTGACCATTTACCGTTACCATTATAAGGTGACTATGTTTCTCAGTAGATGTTGCTGATTCACCAAGGCCCTCATTCCTAGGAACATAACACATATTAGTCACTTTGGGCTTTCTAAGGGGACAAAGGGAAGCCTTATGTCCAGGTTGCTGGCAATAAAAACAAATCAGGGTTGCATTAGAATATTTCCCAGGCACTCCCATAGTCTTATCCAAAGGCTCCTCGACTTTACTCCTGCCCACAGTCACAGTACCTTTGCTGGTTTGTGGTGGCTCTCGATGTGCAGCCATGTACCTTTCCGCCAGTCTAGCGGCTCCTTCACCAGTTAGTGGTTGGTTCTCCTTAACCCATACTCTCACGTCGGGCCGCAACACTCGCAGATACTGCTCCAGTATGATGGTTTCTCCCAACTGTTCCTTGTTCTTCATTTCTGGTTGCATCCACCTCTTATACAAGCCCTTGATGCGTTTGTATGTCTCTCTTACACTTTCTCCCGTTGGCACCGTAAGGCTCCTAAAACGCAGGCGATATGTCTCCTCAGTCACGTTGTACTTGGCCAGAACCGCAGCTTTAATGTCAACATAGGATCCGGAACTTTGATCGTCCATGTCTGCATAGGCCTCCAGAGCTTTGCCTGTTAACAGAGTTACCACTTGGGCCGCCCACTCATCAGTTTGCCATCCCCACGTTCTGGCAATGCGTTCAAACCGCACAAAGAAGCTCTCCACATCCTCACCTTCTACAAAAGCAGGAATTCGTGGTTCATGATAACGTCTGAAAGAGGCTACTGGTGGTGGAGACATACCTGGCAAATGGTCTTCAGGTTGCGTTTGAGGAGGTTCTGAAAGCATGGCTCTTCCCCCTGAGGCCTGCGGAAATGTTCTGGTAGTAGGTAATGGGTAATGAGTTTGTTGGCTCAGTTGTTCAACTGATTCCCACCCTGTCTTGGGTTTCTGGAAAATAGTAGCCTTTAAACCATTCAGTTCATCAAACAATATTTTCTCATTTCTTTGTTGTTGCTGCATAAACTTCCTCATTTCCAAAAGAAAGTCTTGACCCACCACAATTCCTTCTGCTTCACCTTGGGGTGTACTAACTTTACTGATCTTGGGTCTCACCACAGGTTCACTCTCTAGCCCCGGAATGATTCTATCACAGCCTCCTTAGTTGCCCCAGCCTCCAACTCCAAATCACCTGCTTGAGCTTCAACAGTGTCCTCTTCCCCCTCAGAGAGTAGGATTGGATGAGCTCGGGTTATCCTTTGAGGTCCTCCATGTCCTCTAGTAGTCATCTTGAGGTTTGCAGTTTTCCTCTTCTAGTGTCAGTCACTCCATAAAGACTTCTGATCCCACTTCTGACACCATTTGTGGTAGGATGGTCGATGCAATGGCTAACTGACAGCAAAAGAAGTGGGAAAACTCCAGGAAAAGTCCATGGAAAGTCCTTTTTTTTTATTCTTGGGATCCACAAGTTTCAAACAGACATAGCAAAAACCAAAGCAAACTATCAAATAAATGGGCAAGTTGAACCCAGGAAAAAAACAAAACAAAAGAAAACATATTTAAAGTACAACTCAGGACATAACAGAAAACTAAAGAAAAAACCTAAATAGTTGGATACTGTTCCAACAAACACCCGTCCCTCCATTCAGACATTTCCACTACTCTTTTATACCCTTGGCCCCCTCCCCTAGTATTCAAACGGACCAATCATAACACTCCATTTGTTAAACGGTACATTTCACACTTCACATAGACTTTCAGCCTCACAAGTCACACCCATAATGAAGTTCTCCTTTAACCAAAGGCTTCCCTCCCTAATAATTCATCAAAGTATACATATACAAGACATTTTAATCCACACATCCTTAATTGTGTAACTCCTCCCCTTCAGAATGCCATAAACTGGTTTCCTGTTCACGGGCCGCTCTTTTTGGGCTTTCCAGGAACCGGTAAGACACAGAAACGAAACACATGTTACTATTGACACATTTCTTGACTTTAACACTATATTGAATGTTTCACATTACCAGCAGTCACCATGGAATGTGCACCTTCCATGTTACTGTTTCTAAGTAAAACAAACAAAATAAAGATCTTGCCAAACATGTCTATGGTGTTTTCATTTGACCCATGTGTGCCACATCACAGCATGACTGGCAAAGCATTTACATGCTAAATGTTTTAGGTGGTTATTAGTGTGTTGCTAGGTGGCCTTAACATATACATTACATACATGACATGACGAGTGGTGTAATGTTATTTCTCCAAATCTGTTCAGATGAAGAAACAAACCCATCTCCATCTTGAATGACCAGAGGATGAGTACATAGTCAGCAGATTTTCATTTTTGGGTGAACTATTTCTTTAAAGGCATCCAACAGCAGCATATTTCCAAAGAATAGTTTCAGAGTGAGCGTCTCTCTCTGGCCTCCTTTGAGCTCAACGAAATGTCATTAAATTTGGGGGGAAATGGCAAAAAAACAACGACTGGCTCATTATCTTGTCATTGTAATGATGCTCACATACTGTGTTGTGTTCTCGTCATCACTGTTTTGGCTGATTATCTGCAGTAATGCTTGCAACAGGTCCATAGATCAGCCTGAATGAGCTGAAGTCGTGGAAATGGACGAAGTAATTACAGAGTAAACAGCTCGCTCATTTAGAGAGCCAGAAAAAAAGACTTGAAAATGACTTGAAATGATGATCTGAGAGTGGCTGGGTTTAAGAAAGCACTGTTAAATAAAGCTGCACACCTGCTGTGTTGACAGAGGAACTGATGACTAATGGTCAAGGTTAGTGGAAAATAACACAAAATATGCTTTTGGTGGTGTTACTAGTTATTAAAAAAATTAAAATGCATGAATTTTAATAATAAAAAAATCAACCATATAACTTTTTGTGAATTTTATTAAACATTGTGTTAAATATATTTAAAATATTTGATTTTAGGATGTTGTTGATAGTGAACAGTAATTTTTTTATACTTTTATATGGCAAGTATATTAAATTGATCAAACGTGACAGGAAAGTACAGAAGACGCCTATTTTTGTTCAAATAAATGCAGAGAGCGTGCTTATTTTAAAAGCATGGGGGGGGGGGGGGCAAATTTGAAGGGTATAAGTGTTCATGATTTTCCTTAAATCTGATGAAACATGAAACACACTCAACCTGTGCAGAGCACATGCCCTTTTTGCCCTTACACTCCGAAGTGCCCTTTTTTTCAAGTATAGGTCTCTGCAGGAAAGTAATGGGAGTTACGAGATCAAGGTGTTTTTACACTATGATACCTGATTAGTTGATGTAATAGGGACGTTAGGTTTAGGGGTGGGGTTGGGTAAGGGGGATCATTTAGATTGCATGATTCAGAAACACCCAGCAGTTTCAAAACACCCATATGGTGATAAACGCCCACTTTTGCTCTGCAGAGACCTAAGTCTCCATTTTTTGGTGTTTTTTTTTTTATTATTATTTTTTAATCAATGCTATTGGTCTGTCTGTTTTACTAATATTTCGCAAATGAAAGTTCTTAAAACGAGCTTGTGTATATCTTATTCGATCCTCAAGCTGTCAGTAAGCTGATAACTCCGCCCCCTCTATATTCATTGAATCAACTGAAGTTCCACAGCAGCCGCACAGACACCAGCTGAGCTGAACAAAGTTTTGAGAAGGGTAAATAAATATCTTGTTGTATGAATAAGTACTACTAAACACTATGTAATGTGATGAAAAAATGTCACATTTGCACACATTTGCTGGTCAAAAACGAAATATATTGGTAAGTAATACAACAACATATAATTTAGGGGTGTCACGATTTCGATTTTAAATCGAAATCGATCGAAATTAAGTCACAGTCTCGAACTTCGAATTAAAAAATGGAATCGTCGATGCTGCCATGCCCCCATGTTGTATGACGGCAAATCAATGACAAAAATAACCGAGCATTCAACTGATGCTGGCGCGCGCGCTTTATGGCTTCCGCGAGAGGAAAACTGAATCGAATGAGAAGAAACGGGAGCCCGCGAGCTCATTTCAAACTCTCGCGCGCGCGTGACATGTACTCTGTGCCCAATAAAAGCCCTCGCACGCGCATGCTCATTCCCCACATCCTCGCGCTCGATCATCTCACCTCTGCTCGCGTGAACAATTTAATTTTTGTCAGTCGTGGGGCGGGGCTTGCTGTTTTAGTTGTTATCTCAAATGTCATTGGTTATTCCCCTTTTCCTAAAGTCAGTATTCGACGCCTGATAGAAAATGAGTAATAATTCACTTGACTTGACCCATGACTTCATCAGTGGACCAGATACATGCGAGTAATCATTTCTTTTGCTTGTTTAATTTATTTTTGTCTTTAATGTAATTTAATGCATTGTTTATAGAGTAGATCTTTTGTAGATACTTGATTAACTGGAATTCTTCTGATTGCTAGTGATTGCAGTCTTGTAATAAGAGATACACATATTTTACAGACTGTAATGATGCACACAGACACACACATACTGTACATACATACATTTTATATATATATATATATATAGTAACGGATATGCAGATCATCGATTCATGTGTTTAATTCAGATTTTCCAAATGAAACCCTTTTTGCACTGGGCCTGGCGCCAGCCTGGCTGGACTTAAATTAATTTACGATGCCCGGGGGAGCCTCAAAGAAGACACTAAACCAACCACATTCCAACATACACAAAAAGAAACTTTTCGTAAAGTTCCTTACTTTTGTAAGTCCTTATTAATATGTATTTTAAATAGGTTTATGGATTGCATAAAATGGTTAATCCTTGTTATGTGAAGAGTATAAGTTGCTAGCTTATACTTTAGGAAATGTCTCTCCTCATTTTAACTTCCTCAAAGAGAGCTATATTTCTGCAACCCCCACCCCTGCAGGTCGTAAAACTTTACGATCACCCTGGACACACAGGACAGGAGAGAAGCCAAATCACTGGTTTCTTTTGAACAATGCATTCTATGGAATGTATTCATTAACTTTCTGTTTTTATGTTTTATAAATGTATTACGTATTCCCTTTTGGTACATTTAGAAATTTCCCATATAAATTGGGACTATCTGCAGTGTTATCATGTGTTAATCAAATCTTTAAATATGTGTAATTCTGCATTTGAATGTAACTTCATGTTTTGATCATATATATATTATGTTTAGTATCTTTGTGATCGTCATGCTCTGACAAACCCATTTATCTAGAGCAAAGTAATGAAAAATGTATGTAATCTGAATTACAAACTTGCTAGAATAATGCCTGGAATTTGGACAAGCCCTAGATCTCCAGGGGGGGTTGTCTCCACAGAGACAAAGGAACTTTTCCCTCCGCTTCAGATCGCGGACTTTCATTGGCTGTTTACGCGAAAAAGGGGCGTGAACCATTTCAAGCCATAAGAACGACCGAACAAGGTCCGCCCCCTTCTTCTTCTCCTTCTCCGTTCTCGGACACGCTGCTCTCCTGTGCGACCAACGTTGCTTCCGCGCGGCCATAGGCCGCGCTCATAGCGCAAACCCCCTCAGCACAGGGGCTGAGAGAAAAAAAGCCATTTTAATGGCTCCTTTGGAAGCTTTCGTTCTTTTCTTTTCTTTTCTTTACTAAGTTTATTCAACTATTCGCCTCTCCACGCAAGGAAGACGAATTCTGGAACTTTGTTTGTTGAACCTTTTAAATACCGCGCGAGGACAGAACAAAAGACCACGTGCTCCAGCGTGCGCCGGTCTCCAGCACGCGCACGCCGGTTTCAAAAGATCAAGCGCGCCCCGATGTCCAGCTCATGCACATTGGACACTTTGCAAGTATCACTTTCTCTATGGAGATTTAAATGCTGCTTTAAAGTGTTGTTATGATCTGATCGTTGTTGGCTTCCAAAAGTTACTGACTATGATTTCCATACCTGAGCTCCTTATGTGATCTCATTCTATTTTCTCTCTCTCTCTCTCGCTCTCGCTCTCTCTCTCTCTCTCTTTTATTTGGATTCCGTTATGTCTTGTAAAGCTTACTGTTTGTATTGTCGTACGCATATTTACTCTGTGTGATTTGTAGTTTGATGTATTACTAGTTTAATTATTAAAAACCCATATACTGACGATTGGCTTGGACTCCACCCCACTCACATTATGAGTCACTGAGATGTCTGATCTATAGCTACAAGCTCTAAATTTAGAAACTAAATTTATCATAAGGATAGGATAATATTTTCATGGCCAGAGAATACTTTTCCTTGAATTATAAGGCGTGATAACTTTATTGAAAATTGATAGGTCAACAGTGGTTTGCTGGACATACCACTGTTTGATTTGCAGTAATTTACAGTAAGAGATATCACAATAATTAGTATGAAGAATGGAATATTGACATATTAATGAGTAAGTTACAGTGCCCTGTGATTATTTATTGGTATAGGCAATTGAGCTATTTTTCATAATCAATCAAATTTAATGTAACTGTCATCTGAGATATAAATTAATCATATTCCTGATTAATTATTCAAATTCCCTATATATCATTTGAGTTAATTATTCTGTAAAACTCATTGTTGCTACAGAATATATATATATATATATATATATATATATATATATATATATATATATATATATATATATATATATATATATATAAATCTAAATGAATGACAGTGAAGTGTTTAACAAGTGTTTTATCTTTAATCATTTAAATAGATACATCGTAATATTTGAAGGTTAGTTTAGTCATTTTTTATTGTTTTTGTTTGTTTTGTTATGAACTTGAATGTCATCTCTTGTGACTGCACTTACAAAAGAGAAACTGGATGGCAGTTTATTTTAAGTTTTCAATTGACTAAAGATATAAGTTATTGTTACATTATGTTGTTAAAAAAGTTTTAAATTTGACAGTGTAATGTAGTAAAGTGCAAACAAAGGTCAGATATTATATTACATAAAAGTCTAGTTTGAAAAATGACAATCTGTGCTTTAAAGAGTATAAATGTAAAAATCGAGAATCGAATCGAACCGTGAGCTTAGAATCGAAAATGCAATCGAATCGAGGATTTGGAGAATCGTGACACCCCTAATATAATTTGTTTTTACCATCGGAAAATCATAACAGGTGCACCCCCGCTGTTTCGTACTGGAACTTACACAAATCGACGAGTGATGTTCGTCACCTACATAACATATATTTCTAAGAAATTTCTTCTTTGATTTATGATTGCTGATACACTTAATTTATTAACATTTAGGCTAATCATGTTATGGTATACTCTCCGCTCATCCTGACATGTATAAAATGCAGCAAAACATGGTTTTACTACAATTATGTACTAGTAACAAAAAAAATTACAGAAGATCAATGTGAAATCTTTATATTTGATCATGCAGAATGTAATTCATGATTCATTCCAAGGCTTCATTTATTTGATCCAAAATACAGCAAAAACAGTAATATTGTGTAATATTTTTACAATTTTAAATAACTGTTTTCTATTTGAAATATATTTTAAAATGTAATTTATTTTTGTGATCAAAGCTGAGTTTTCAGCATCATTACATCAGTACTCTTCAGTGTCACGTGATCTTTCAGAAATGCTTTTCACTGCAACTGTACTTTTCACACTGTTTTTGTTTATTTTTTCATTGCTGGCTTATTTTAGGGAAAGTGTAGTGAACAAGAGACCTTCAAGAGACCAACATCCCTGGTCCACCACAGTATTAAATTTTTCAGTATCAAATAGTTTGAGCATATGCCCCTCAAAAGGTCTGTGCACGGCCCTGATGAAACATGTTCTGGGTATTTTCTCATTAGAGCCCATGTCTAAGTCTATATGGTATTTTGATGTATCAATCTGTAATTTTTGGCCCAATTTATTGTCTGCCAAGTTTAAACCTTAAGCCAATTACTTTGAAATGTAAGCAGCTGAATGATCGCTCTTTACCTGAGAGCCTCATTCTTACCGGCGTCGTGGAAATGAGCTTATGATATTTCTCTGTCTGTCTCCTCCTGCAGCTCTTTGGTTCACAGAAGCCCGTCAGTTTTCCCTGGAGAGCTACAGATAATGACATCCCTCAGTCTCGTTTCATAACAGCCCTCCGCCTCGAACCGGCGTCCTGCTGGAAGCTACCGGAGGCGCTTCTCGTCGTGATTTCAGAGCCACCCGTTATATAATCGTGAAGAATTCCTAGTCTTTCATCATGTGATTTTGACAGGCTGATTACTAAACCCTCGTTAACATACAGGCTTCGATACGTTCCCGCGCAAATACTGGCTAGTGCGTCTGCTCGAGCACATGACTGTCAGAGGACAGTTAGTCACAGCAGCAGCAAACACAGTGCTGTGATGATCATTTACACACATGTAAACAACTCTGTTTATCTGCGAGGATGATAGATTACCAAAAAAGAGAGCTTCGAGGCGAGCAACAGCCTTTAGACCGTGTTCACAGCACTTTAGCAAAACTGTGGACTGATGTGTGAAGACAGCACTTGTCTCGGATAGCACAGTAGGCTAATCAATACACCAAAAACTCTGGTTAGCACTTTTACTATAGTAAGGCCTTGGTTAATTTTTGTAAGGGACCTTCTCATAATATAAGGTGATAGAACAAAGATCTAATATTTCTACTTAATATCTTGAAATGAGAAACCTTCTAATTATATGACTTAACGTCTCAAAATAATGAGAAACAAAATCATTACCAGAGAGTTTCTCACCATTATGAGATGTTAAATCATTATTGTGTATGACTTACTGTAGCATATCATAATAATGAGAAACCTTATCATATCTGAGTCAATGTTGTAAAAATTTTCAAAATGTTAAGTCATTATGAAAAAGTCGTGTTGAAAAGCATTCAAAAAACAAAAAAAAATTTGACTTTGCATCTCATTATATTGAGAAAATGTCTTATGGGTTATATTAATAATGAGAAATGTTCTCATAGCTCATAGTCCTCATTAGACAATATGCGTTAAAATGTTGGGGGAAAATATTTTAATTGGAACGAAGTATCTTGTAATGAACTTTCTCACAATTAATATTATCTCATAAGATGCCAAGTTGCAATTATTGGGAAGTTTCTCAATATTATGACTTACAGATTTTATCCTTTTACTGAACATCAGAAACGACTTCCATATAAATAAAACAACATTCTGAATAAAACATTAAATGAGGAAAATGGTTTGATTTTATTAGAGATGTTCCGATACCCTTTTTCTCTTCCCGATACCGATTCCGATACCTGGGCTCAGGGTATCGGCCGATACCGAGTACTGATCCGATACCTGGGTGTGTATCTGTATATACAGCTGTATATACTACTAGCCCTGTGTAAATTGCTAGAATTCTTTTTATGGTGTGCTTCAGACAGATCCCTCAATAAAACATGAACAAATACATGGTGAACTACTGTATTTATTACAGTATTTTTATTATCTAACATGAATTTGACAGTATTATTTATTTTCTTATGCAAAAAAGAACTTCAAATGCAGCCAAAAATCTAACACCGCAAACTAAAAAAGGTATTTAAGTTTTACAATATAACTGTATAAAAAAACTGCAACAAATAAGTCTAGGAATATAAAAAAAGATCTATTAATCAGATAATCTCTTTACAACAAAACAAGTAAAAAACAAGCAACCATCTAGGCATAATTATTATTATTATAGAGACGTATTATTATTACTGTAGGCTACAACAGTAGCTTTATATATTGTCAATTTACTCATGTAAACCAAACATTTATTTTAATGGGCTGCCATGAAGATCTTTGAGTGTCTGTGTTTATGATATGACAGTATTCTCAAATGAAACGGTAAATTCTCATGAAGTGACGGTTTATGCGTTCGTGTCCTCATGACACACAGCAGAGACTACAAAACAGCGAGCTCTCGCGCATCTGTGCCAGTCACCCACAGAGATGTAGATTTTGCGGGAGTAATATTTAAATAGTATTTTGCAGTTTAATATTCACAGACACTAGTATATATTCGGCTACTGTCTGGAGCCCTGCGCTTTGACTTACACGGAAGCGACTGAACGCAGCTGCCGGTACTGAATATACTTGAGAGTCTGTAACTACCGGTACTACAGAGACATACTGCTAACCACTGATCTATAATATAGAAGCGGCTTCACTGTCTTTTGGCAGTTTAGAATGTGATGAGTGATCCAGTCATATATAGATCAGGGCTGCTAACGCGTTTTCATTTCTTCTTCGCTGCTCTAACAGGGGTTGCTTGTGGCAACACAGCACAACTTCCTGTGTTTTCAATGCATTTTGAGCAGCGAAGAAGAACCGTGCAGCAGTTAGGCAAAGCTTGCGGTCATAACTAGGTATTTTTTAAGAAAATGGTATCGGATCGGTATATGGGTTCATGTACTCGCCGATGCCGATGCCAGAATTTGTTGTGGTATCGGAGATATTTCCGATACTAGTATCGGAATCGGAACAACTCTAGATTTTATCCAATAGGATCTGAAGAGCTTGAAAGGAGTCAGACCTGAATACAAGTTTGCTAAAAACAGTATCTAAACAGCTATTTGACTACTTTGTCACGCATCAATGAATTATTCACCGTAACACTGGGAAAGTTAATTAAGCAAATGTAATGAAGGTTCAGATTGATTTCATGTTCACTGTTAATGAATCTACAGTATAATTGTGAAAAACATAAAACAGTATCAAGGGACTAAATAGGAAATACAGCCATGCTGTGGAGCTCTGGTTTAGACTATAAATTGTTCTTCAAGCCAAGGGTGAACACCTGCTCAGGGCGTAGAGTTAGATGCTAATTATTTCCATTAGCATTCAAGAGGAAGGAACATGAATAATCACTGATAAACCAGAAGCAGAGCCTCCGATCTGAACACAAAATCTGAGCACAAACAAGTCTGATATTTAGACACGTTGCACTAAAAATCAGCAAGGCACATCTCCAACGATTGCTCGCATGGGTTGATTGAGCATTTGCTCAAAGCGTCTTTAACGTGGAATCAGTGCTTCTCCAGGGAAGACTGGCAGAGGGAGAACATAATTGAGATGTCACCAGTGTTTCCTCTGAAACTCTACGAGCAAAGACAGGTCAGGTACCATCTCACAGCACCCATATGGGATCGTGGGATCATTGGGGTGTAAGACTTTTTCACTGTCAGCAACCAAGCTTTATGTTCAAAACACTGAGTGTGCATAAATCACACACTACTCACTCTTGAAAAGTAAAGCCTTCACAAGAGGGTTTCACAGTAACGACACTGAAGGATCATTTTTGGTTCCTCAAAGAACCTTTCACTGAAAGTTCTTAACAGAATTGTATTTCTTAGTGCCTGAAACATATTTTAACAAAATAAAAAAAACTTTTTTAATTATATATAACATTTAATGTATAATGGAAAGTTTCCACGGATGTTAAAAGATTCTTCATGATAAAGAAACTTTATTTTCAAGAATGCAAAAAATGAAGCAGTTTTTTGGCTGAATATTTATGCTTTAACAAGCTCCATATTAAGATGGGGCAAGACTACAATGGAAACATCTCATCTCAGTACATTTGATGTACTTCATTTCGTATCTTAATTTTGTTGTTTCTTTTGAATAATAACATCTCTGAAGTTAACTATGAAGTTAAAAATCAGAAGGGATTTCTGGACAATGTTTTTTTTCAGGTGAAGGAAAACAGTGTAAAGGAAAAATTACATTTGGAGTAAGATGAAGATTTGATTCAATGGGGTTATTATTTAATATTTTCATGAGATATGTACATTTTAGACGTTTTCACTTCCATATGACTATTTTACTGGGATTCTGCTTTGTCTGTCAATAGTTTATTATTTATCCAAATTCTCTTTTAAATAGAATAGCAAATGTATTTATTGATTGATTGATGTATGTATTAATTTACATTAAATTACACTACATACGACTATATAAAAATAATATAAAAAGTTACTTCCCAGTGGGCAAATGATGTTGAAATGACATCAGATAGACAGCAAAACTAACATATAATAAACTAAACTTGTAGCTAAATTCAAATAAAATGCACAGTTTTCTTAAGCCCATCCGTGCACCGCGGTAATCAGTCTACTTTCTTACTTCACTCGAGTGAAACAATGTCCACATCTTTGGATGATACTCAGAAAATAATCTTTAAAGATTGCTTTCCCATGTCATAGATGACCCTGTAACATTGCCATTTTGTTTCAAGTACACTCAATCCTACTCATTGATTTACTGGAGGATATTCCGGTCTGTGGTTGTGTGACAAGAATTGATTTTACTTTGCTCGAGGAGACTGTGTGAACTGTCAATAACCACAGCTAACTAATCACTTTGCACCCCCACTGTTGGCTAAACACATTGACTGGACTTGATCATCTTAAATGACACAAAACTTGCATTTTATTGCATTCACCTTCCCAACAAACAATTATGAGCCTTAGCGTCAGGAAGAGGACATCGATTTACAGCCTCACATAATTACAGCTTCTATAAGGAAGGCATCAAAGCACATCCAAACCTTATGTCTTCTATGATGCCTGGTTGATTTTTAAAGCCAGCATGGATATCGTAACATGCTTAGAATTTGGCAGTTGGTTAAAGAAGAAAAGTGCAGTGTGATGGAGCATTTTGTTTATAAATGTCAAATTTCTGCAGAGAAATAAGTAGTGCAGTCATCTAAAGCTCACTCGAATTTGTTCTAGGTCATTAGAATTGACATTTATATCTCTTGAAATCTGTTCTGAAAACTTTTTTTAGGGCTCCTTCACTGAGAAATGCTGTCAAGTAAGAGACTTTGCAAACTATGCAAGCATATTTTTTAAAGGTGCAAAACGCATTGCTGTTAATTGTGTGATTTGACACATAGTATACTTGTTAGTGTCAAACCACATATTCATACTCGTTGCATGATCTGACTCATTGCAAAGCATACTTTTCAAGGAGCAACACACAGATTGCATGATCTGACATCGCAGTTTTGCATGCTGTTTTGCCCTAATCACTGAATGATCAGACTTTTATATGCAAAACACAGGTTTTTAGTTTTGTCTGATCGCAAAGGATATGTTTTCCAGCATATTCCTGATCTGACTCATATATGCTCTGATGGATACTGCTCTGATATTATATTCCTATTCATTGCACGATCCGGCTGACTGCAAACTTCTGACAAGTTTTCAAAATCGGCTCTTTTCCAAATAAAGAACGGCCAAATTGTATATTCGTATGTATTACTTATTAATTATTGTGATGTTTTTATCAGCTGTTTGGACTCTCATTCTGACGGCACCCAATCGCTACAGAAGATCCTTTGGTAAGCAAGTGATGCAATGCTATATGTCTCCAAAACACATGAAGGATGGATCCACTGATCTTGATTACAACCATGCTGACCCCTCTTTCTGCAGAAAGATGCGTCAGACCAGGTGACGTCTGTCCAATCGTGTGCCGTCCAGTTTGGGCCTCGGTTTGCAGCTGTAACCTGACAGGAGCAGAAGCCTGGTTTGACAAACATCACAACGCATGATTATTTTAGCTACTGTCCTGATCCTGTCAGCTTCAACCATTCTGGACTCTTATTAAAAAAGCAATTTAGTCCACATAACTGACACTCAACAGATGGTTGTCACAAGTTTCTGTAATAATAAGATGGCTGCACGATTGATAATATATATAGAAACTCAGAGCAAGAACTGGCACAGACCATGAGGATGAGATGCAATGTGGTGCTTACAGCAGCTGCAGGAAACACATGAAACACACCTTTTGTAAGAGCCAAAGCTAAACATTGTTTTTTAGATGTGGAATTAATTTTGAATTGAAAAAGTGCAATATTTAGATATTACTGAAAACCTTGAAATTGCAAATCCTGTAATATTGCTCGACGAGAGTGATGTAATTTAATGCAATGACTGTTTGTTTTTTTTTGACCATATAACACTTTTTTTTTAGTGAATTCATTAATAAATATTCTTAAAAGTTATTACTGGAATATCACCGGCACAAATATAACAAACCAGATTAATTGATACTACATCGTTTTTTCCTTTTTAAGTTACTGCAGATTTCTCTTTCAAATAGCTTATCTTTTGAACCTTATATTAATCAAACAATCCTGAAAAAAGTCACTGTTTTAACAAAAATATGAAGAAGCACCACTGCATTCAAAATAATAAATATTACTTGTGCAGTAAATCAGAATGAATTCTGAAGCATCATGTGGCACTGAAGACTGGAGTAATGATGCTGGAAAGACAAAAGATAAACATTTTGCCGAACTACTACTGTAACGAATAACAAAAATGCATGTTGTTTTGTTAAAGGAATTTTAAAATATAAATTAAAATATAGGCATAATATATGAAAATATTGACATTGCATCTTAATCCATGTAGCCTACCCCCCTAAAATAGGCTACCACTTTTAATGCTTCGATGCAAGGTAAACCACAATTTCTTTTGAATAATATAACACATAATTAATATAAATAATACGGCACACCTTTTAAATGTATCAAATCTAAAATATGGTTTAATACCATGTAGTTTAGAGAAAATATAAGCACAGGCTCAGGCTTGACATTTATCCTGCTTGAATTCATTCTAATAAACTTCATAAGTACCAAACTTTCATCTGTAAGTATTACATATTAAATATTTTAACTTTGGTGTTTTTCATTGATTTTCCTTGACTGGAGGCGTCAAATGTAACACAACAGTGAGGCGAAACTGACGTCTATTTGCGAAAATGTGCTGTGATGCACTTGTTTGATAACTTGTGGTTAAAGCACCACAAAGCTTCAAATGCACTTTACAAACGCCGCGGCGGCGGTACCCGTGGCGGTAAAAAGGGCCTTTAGGCTGTCCACCTACTGTATATGGCTTAATGCACTCACCAAATTACAAACGGCTGTGATTTATTTAATGATAGTCGGTTGTGTTCAGAGTGAAGCACACAGATGTGTATTTATACACCGAGTCAATATAGCAAACATGAAAATAAAATAAAAAGTCATTAAACGGACACAGCATACTCCAGGTTTAATATTCCTTAAACAGGTTTTAATTCCCTGACAAAACTGCAGGACTAGAAACACTGCTCTACGTACAGAAATCAGAAGAGTACAGACTGAAAAACACAGCCTTCCTGATGTATACTAAAAAAGAAAACACAACAGACCATCATTACAAGAACAAAAAAAAAAAATTTGAAAATGTATCAATGAGTCAACTTGAATGGATTAAAGCTCTGCATTTCTTATTGTAGGAAGTACTTCCTTCCTCAAAAAGCAACCTGGTCATTAACATTAAAGGCGATACCAATCAACCCTTCACACAGAAAAGAACATCCAAGACAGATTTCAGTCAAGCCTGAAGCGAAGGGTGGATTACTACAGAGATCGAACCCGAAGGGAGCGCATGACTGAAAGCTCTGCAGGGTTATTCAATTGATTGACTTGAACCATGACAGATAAACAGAAATACATAATCACGCAGAATATTGATCATGTGCATTGTGTACTCCAAAACACACATACACACTCGTGAAGGAAAAGCTCCGGTTGTATAAAAATCTTTGACTGTTTGTGAAGTGGACATCATGCTCAGCAGGCTTCTGGAAACCAGACGAATCTTTGGCTCACTCATCCGGACACAGCAGCTCGATGGAGAATCCCTCACACTCATGACAGTTTCTCAAACACATACACCAGGTATATGCCTACAAAAGAGAGAGAAGGCAGGGTTGTTGTTCAAGGATGAGGCATCATGATCTGCCACTGTATATAAAACACACATTATATACCCTTTACAAACCCAATTTAATGTCATCTCGTATCTCAAGGAGAGTGTATGTTATTATCACCAGGGGCAAACCAGATTTAACTTCAATTTTGAATACACGAATCTCAAATTTAATGAACGTAACAATTGCACTAAACACAGCAAACATAAAATTAGAAAACAAAGCCAAGTTGAAAACGGCAACAATTAACTAAATATTTCACCATGAATAAATGCCAAATGCTGTGCACATACATAAATTGAATAATTTCCAAACAGATCATTTATATGGACGGTCCAAAATATTTCATAAAATACATTTTTATATAAAAGTTTAATGAACACTGCTGTTCAAAAGATTGGCGTCAAATGTTTATTAACGACGTATCTTATGCTCACTGAAGCCGCATTTATTTATATAAAAAATGATAGTAAAAACAGTAATATTATGAAATCTTATTACAATTTAAACTTGATTTAAATTTATTCCTGTGATCAAAGCTGCATTTTCAGCATGATCTTCAGGAATCATTTCTGCATGATGATTTGCTGCTCAAAAAACAGTCATTGTTTCTATCAATGTTGAAACCATTTTGCTGCTTCATACATTTGCAGAAATAAGATTATTATTTATTTTTTTTCAGGATTCTTTGATGGATATTAAGTTTAAAAGAACAGCATTTTTTTGTCTTTACTGTCACTTTTAAAACATCCTTCACTTTGAAATTGTAGTGTACATAGAAACAGAAATAGGAACGTTTAGGAGAGTGTGTGCAATAAAACGAAGCTTTTAAATATACCATGGTACTGAATGCAATCCACATTCATCTTGAGAGAACGCCATAAAAAAAAAAAAAAAGATGTAACTACTTGAACTTCTCTGTTCGTGTAGTTGCAAGTTAAGTGCTTCTAATTTAATAGTTTTTTTCCTCTCTCTGATGGTCAGCCCACATGCTGTACTTCAGTATGAGAAAATATCAAGTACTTTATCTTAAGATAAAGGAGTGATTTCACAGCTGGGGTCTTTAATTTCCTGGCTTGGGTGCATGCAGCGTTTTCAATACAAATGAGTCCTTTTGCGTGCTACACTCATGAATATTCATGTCCAGCAGCTCAACTGTGACTTCTGATGAAAGTCACTATTATCTTAAGCTTTCTGACAAGCTTTTTTCCCTCTGTCAGAAGATGCCACTGAACACTGGTTAAACAGGAAGAACATGATCACGTACTTGTAGCCTCCCACTCAGACTTGCTCAGGGTTCCCTGTGGAGGAAGAGCAAACTATCAGAACACAGTTAACACACAGAGTAATGCTCTCTGAGGAAGAAACTGATACTGTGGCTCACCAGTGGACGTCTGGCAGCAGGACTGGCAGCGATCCTCTTGGCGTGGTCGTACTCGCCCGGACTGTCGGACGCTAGTTGGCCTCTCTCGTCCGGAGGGTATTGCTAATGCAATAAGATGACACAAAACTATATGATTCAGGCCAAGCAAAGATAAGACCGTACTGGTTCAACAGACATCATTATCTACAGATCACTGAGATGACGCTAGATAAAACTCGCCGCTAGGCAGATGGGATTTCAACAGAGTCCAATTTCAAGTCCGTATGATGTTTTGAGGCTGATATTGCTTGTATATGCGGTCACTAGGGTGCTCTAAATAGTTGCTAGGGTGTCTGGACAATGTTACCATAGTGATACTTTTTATAGACTAGTTGTCTGCTCACATCAAAAGAGCCAAACAGCATTAGGGCTGTCAAAAAAAAAAAAAATCTAAAATCTAATTCAAAATCAAAACCCATTAAAACATTGCATTTGAATCTTATCTGTGCGTCAGGAAGCATTATCAGTGGCACACGAGATGCGATGACGATGTAAGCGCTGCTGTTTTGTTTATAGTTAAGCAACTTAATTATGTTCGGTTTATAAGCATTAGTTTAAACATGCACGTTTTTCACAGATAGTCATGTTATCTTATGCTTTGAAGAATCGTGCATTAGTAATATTTTGTGCCCTCTTGGGCCAAAAGCTTATTTTCCCCCCTAAATTAAATTATGCATTTTAAATGAGTATATAATTAGAATTTTGATAATATTTAAGTAAAAAGTACAGTTGCTAGCAGTACTGTATAAAGTACCTGAAAGTCACAGTCAAGTAAAGTACAGATATCTTACCAGAAAATGACTTTGGTAGAAGTTGAAGTCACTGTGTAGAATATTACTTGAGTAAAAGTCTTAAAGTATGTCATATTTATTGTACTTTTTTCTTTTACTCTTGTTTTCTTGTACTACTGCTTGTAATTCGTCTCTAATTCTTATTTAATCACTGACTGTTTACTTGTCCTCAGTGGGCTTGAATTTGTCTTAGGCTAGTATTAGTTTTTCATTACATTGACACCGGTGAAAATAACTTTAATTTAAACTATTGTGAGATCATGGTATGCATAATCATGATAACGATATATTACTTGTATCGTGATATAAGGTTTTGGTCATATCGCTCATCTCTAAGTTGTATCTTTGATAAAAGCCACATACAAAAACATCGCAACCTGCACCTGTCTACTTTATCACCATATACATATTTTCCGGACTAGAAGTCTCACTTTTTTTCATAGTTTGGCTGGCCCTGCGACTTATAGTCAGGTGCGACTTATAGTCAGGTGCGACTCATTTATCAAAATTAATTTGCCATGAACCGAGAGAAATGAACCAAGAGAAATGAACCAAGAGAAAACATTACCATCTCCAGCCGACAGAGGGCGCTCTATGCAACACAGTGCTTCTGTAGTCTACACTGAAAACACAGAGCGCCCTCTCGCGGCTGTAGACGGTAACATTTTCTCTTGGTTCTTGGTTCTAAATAAATGCGACTTATAGTCCAGTGCGACTTATAAATGTTTTTTTTTCCCTCGTCATGACGTATTTTTGGACTGATGCGACTTATAGTCCGAAAAATACGGTAAACTGAATCACAAGCACAACCAACAAGCTCAAAGACACTTACAGTTTGTCTGAATTACTAAAACACATTTCTTGAAACTCATCACTCACTTAAACACAAATACAAAACTTCTAACTAAATTCTCAGATGTGATAAATTCTGGTTAAAAATAGCTATTACAAAACGAGTGAGACGTCAGAATGTGGTTATGGTTATTATGGTGTCAATCATCCCAGTTCTGTTCTCTACACATGAAACTGTAATTCAGGGGATTCAATGTATAAATGCGTTTGTCACTCCTGACACTTCAGAGTGTGTGTGTCCGAGTCAAATTAACCCTTTCAAGTCTCTACGAGATTCTGAGAGAAGTCCACAGGCTTTTTACTCCAATTCATCGAGTTAGCTGCTGACATTTCTACAGAAGAATTAACAACAAAGAAATAAAAATGAAAAAAGGAGAAGATCTGGCTCACAGGATGAAATCAGACACTGGGATGATAATGGCATTACAGCTGATTGTGAGAGGGCTTTCTCACAGGGGAAAGGAGTGATAAAAATGCTCACTTTGTGCTAATACGCTGATCTGACAGCTGTGTTTGATTGTGTGGATACAGTCAAAACACAGCAACAGACTTACACACATACAGGACTAAACAAAAATATATGATAAAATGCTGTAGTTATTATACATGCATGCTAGAATTAATTGTCAGTGACTTTTTCACTTTATAGTCAATTGTCATTTTTATAGTTATAGAAATTATTATTATAATTATAGTATTTATGTTTACAGTATTTACTTTTAGTCACTGAGCAGACGCTGTTATCTAAAGTGACTTACAAAATGAGGACAGTAGAAGAAATCAAAACAGCATTGATATAAGAACTATATCAAGTCTCAGGTAGCTCAACGCAGTACACACGAATAGAGTACAAGTCTAAAAAGGGAATGTTTTTAGAATAGAATAGAAATAGAATTAGAAAAGAAAGTGCTAGAGTTAGAGGGTCAAATAAAGAGATTTGCTTATTTATACACTATTTATTAGGGATGTGCAAAAAATCTAAAATTCACGCTAAATATCACGATATTGGTATTGTCGCTTCGACCCGCGGACATGAAAAACAACCGCAGACTTGGCAACACTGATTGGCATTTACTACACAGGGGTGAGTTTCCCAAAACCATGGCTGCTAACTAAGTTAGCAACTTTGTTGGTTGCAATGCAGTTTTAAATTTCACTTTAATACTTTATCTGTAGATAAGTGTAAAGCATTTTCAATGTAATTTTGCAGAAAGAGAAAGGGTGAAAATAACCAGTGATGCATAGAAGACAAACACTGCCGCAGCAAACTCTATATATATATACTGTGTGCTGTGTGCAGATCACAGTCTGAAAGTGAAAGTGAAGTGACATTCAGCCAAGTATGGTGACCCATACTCAGAATTTGTGCTCTGCATTTAACCCATCCGAAATGCACACACACAGAGCAGTGAACACACACACACACACTGTGAGCACACACCCGGAGCAGTGGGCAGCCATTTATGCTGCGGCGCCCAGGGAGCAGTTGGGGGTTCGATGCCTTGCTCAAGGGCACCTAAGTCGTGGTATTGAAGGTGGAGAGAGAGCTGTTCATGCACTCCCCCCACCCACAATTCCGTCCGGCCTGAGACTAGAACCCACAGCCCTTCAATTGGGAGTCCAACCCTCTAACCATTAGGCCACAACTCCCTGAGAGCCTCTGTTTCAGTCAGATCTCACTGACAGGGACTAAATGTGTTAATGCATATCGCATTTGCACAGCAGAATAATCAATAATAATAATCTACTGTGAAATTATGCAATAGGAATTGAAACTCCCATAATCAGGATCAGATTCAACTGTGAAGCACATAAAGAATAACTAGAGATGATTACAATCATCAAAGGTTCTAGTGTCGGTCAGAACAGAGCCACAAACCTCCAGCGCCTGCATCCACTGCATCAGAACCTTGTTCTTCTCATCTTTCACCTTCTCCTCAAAGAACTCTTTGAAGGTTTTCTTGTAAACCAGACGCATGTTGTACTTCTTCGCCATTCTGGACAAAAAAATAAAATAAAATAATAATAATGCTATTAGAAATTATATCAAATTCATAGCGCTTTCTTGCCAGACTGGAGAGTTTGGTTGAATCTGTAATCTTACAAACAAACTGCATGATTGTCTAAAAGCAGAAACGAACACTAAGGAATCAAGCGGGTGTTCAACATTACAGCACACATGAACAGAGCAGCTGCGTCCTCTGCTGGCACATCAACACAACAACAGTCCTGACACTCACTCCTCCAACAGCGGGAAATACACCAGGAACTCCGGGACGTTCACCACACCCTCCAGACTGAAGTCATACTGACAGCCGAACAGAGGGTAGTCGCCCTTCTTCTGGAAGCTCACCCTGAACACTTCATTCCCAAAGCTGTCGGAGTCTGAGGCCTCCAAACGCTTCCTGTGAACCAGGAGAACAAGATATATCAAAAACACATTGTGAAACAACCATTTATGATCTAGAATGAATGCTGTTTTGAGGCTGAGAGAGAAAGAGGGAATAAATCACAATTATATTTGGTCAGGTTGATAAAATTACAACGTTTACCATTATTTGTTTGGCATTGTGAACGCAACTGTAAAGAGTGCAAGGATTTCGGGGTTTTTAACTTGAGCATCATGACAGAGATGATTTAAAAGCATCACTGGTTTAAATTTTGCAGACTGTGTTGTTGAAGTTCAATTTATTTCCATTAATAAGGTCAAACTGTCCATTGCAAACTGAATTGTTTGTTTTGTAATGCAAACAATACAAAAAAAAAAAAATGTCCTGGAGCCTTAAAGCATATATGTGTGTCAATAAACTATTAATTATCATTATTTTGGCCAAAGACAGTGTGTCTTAATTATTTTACTGTTTTTATTATTGTTTTAATAATTTTAGATATATTTTCTATGCATAATGTACACTTACTGTTCAAAAGTTGTCTAAAAAAAAAAAAAATTTGATCAATACTTTTGTTCAACTACGATGCATTCAACTGATAAAACATGACAGCAATGACATTTATAATGCTGCACAAGATTTCCATTTCAAATAAATGCTTTGATCACAGAAATAAAATTGTAAAATATATATTACAACAGAAAACAGATATACTGAATAGTAATAACACTTCAGAACAGTTGTGCAAACAGAGACATCACAATTAGCCCGGCCTTACAGCACCTTGTGCCTTATCTAAACAGAAAGAAAAATCAATGTCATAGTAATAGTGTGTGTGTGTGTGTGTGTGTGTGTGTGTGAGATCTTACACCAGCTCATAAGCATCTGGAGTGGTCCCGATGAAGAATCCTCCCGGCCGCAGTCTCTCACAGGCGTTTCTCAGCATGGTGTCAGCCTGCTGCTCGCTCTCGAACGAATAATGACACACAAACTGACAGCTGCACACGTCAAACCGCAGCTCAGGGTCCCGCAGCTTCTCAGACAGCAGCTCCTGAGACAGACACAGAGAGAGAACGTGACCCTGTACTGTCACGTACTCCAGGATGCACACTGACTTTAGACAGCGCACGAGTGAATGAAAGAGCAGGTGACGTGTGCTCTTACCCTGCTGCAGTCTGCGGTGATGAACTGGGCTGAGAAGGTGCGGTCGTTCGGGTGACCCCTCCGTCTCATGTCATTATAGCGCTGCTGGCACTGCTCGATGGACACCGCAGCGATATCTGGGACGTTACAATATGAAGACATTTAAAGAAATGCATGCACACAGGCCTCTTTACATCTGCTATGAACATATAACATTCAATAACGGTATCAATACACATTTGTCTTGAGTAGTGCTTGGATATTTATTAATTATATTGCAGTTAAATTCCAGTTCCTTAAGATACTGTAAAACAAGAGTATTACAGCTTTTAGAAAATATAATTCCCCAAACTTTCCAGAATACTGAGTGCACTGTTTGTTACAAATTCTTCCAAGTAAAAATGTTCAAACATCAAGTATGAAGAGGACCGTGTAGTTACCTGCACACACCAGTTTATCAATCCGTCCTTTCTTCCATTTGAGAAGGTCTCCTCCTTTTCCACAGCCCAGGTCCAGCACGGTCACCTCTCTCCGTCTTTCCTTCACCTTGTCCAAGATCTCCGCTGAAGACCAACACACAGACCTCAGAACAACAACTCTGTGAGATGCTGCCTGCCACTGCATCTTTATTAGCATCTAACCCGAGCAGAAACGAGCATGGGCTCCACCGTGCCTCCCGAAACATTCTCACCTATGAGGACACTCTTCAACCAGTTGTTGAAGTTGCGCATGTGCACTATCCTGCTCTTATTGCGCTCGGCCAGGCCACACTCCTGGAGTTTGTTGTAATGCGTGGCCACTTTCTGAGTGTGTAACGGTTGCTCTGTGACCTGCAAAACAAAACAAAAAACTCAAACAGAGCAGAGGAGATCAGGGACAGAGGACATGCTTGAACAGTAAAAATGCTCTTTTTTTAAATATATATAAATTACACCAACTATGACGGCTTCTAAGAACCACAGGAATATGGCAAGCGCTATTGAGCATTTTATATATTTCATGCATTTGGTGAATACATACTTGTTGAAGAATGTGTTACACTTGCTCACCAGTGGATCCTCTGCAGTGAATGGGTGCCGTCAGAATGATAGTCTAAACAGCTGATAAAAACATCACAATAATCCACAAGTAATCCACATCACTCCAGTCCATCGGTTAACATCTAGTGAAGTGAAAACCTGCATGTTTGTAAGAAACAAATCCATCATGAAGATATTTTAACCTCAATTTGTTGCTTCTGGTCAATATGAGTCCATAACACTTCCTCCAGTGGAACAGTCCATCTCTTGTTGTCAAAATCCACCAACAAATGTGTTTTTTTTTTTTTTTTAACTTGTAAACAGCACTTGATATGTGCATATTTCTCTCCTGATCCAGACGAGTTGACTTTATCATAATTTTAGCTAGAAAAAAAACATTTTACGTTATAAAAAAACCTTGATGAATCTGTTTATGTGCCACTTTTCTCTTATAAGATATTAACTGATGGACTGGAGTGATGTGGATTATTGTGATGTTTTTTATCAGCTATCATTCTGACGGCACCCATTCACTGCAGAGGATACGTTAGTGTGCAAGTGATGCAATGCTACTTTTCTCCAAATCTGTTCCTGTGAAGAAACAAACTCTTCTACACCTAGGATGTCTGAGGGTGATTTTTTTATTTTATATCTCTGGGTGAAGTATTGCTGCGATCTTACCTGCTTCTTCCTGGAAGAGTGATCTTCATCATCATCACCGTCCCAATGCCTCTTCATTGATGAGGAAGATGAGGATGAAGTCTGGGAAGCACTGAAAGCTGATCCTGTGCTGTCCTGGTCGACATCTCGATCCGCAGATTTACTGTCCGCTTCAATCAACACACACGCACTGCATTAATATTTAGATTATAACATATGCATTCGCTTTTTAAATACAGCACTGGACCACAGAGGGGAAAAACAACACATATATGGGATAAAAGGGAGCAATTTATATAGATTAAGTATATGCAGTCAGATTAACGTTGCTGTGCGTCAGTGTAGTGTTGATAACAAGAGCTTGTGTCAAGCGCTATCTCGACACGTGTTTCATCTGCTCAGAGACTGACTGAGACTGCTGGGACTACGAAAAAGACAAATATTAAACATCATATTAAAAGTGTGTGTCCCCAACCGCATGATTGTGTAACACAGATCGCTGAAGACTGAATCAAAGTAGCTGCACTCACTCGAGTTTTGCGCCATCATGTATCCACGAGCAGCGCTCTTCACGGATCTCCACTGCGGTATTTGTTCTGAGAGACGCGCCGCAGCGCCGCCTACAGGACCGGCGTATACAGCAGCATCTATAGATCGAGCGTGTGCTGTGCTGCTTTTTGCCAATCATTAAAAAAAAATTGTATATGGAACTAAGTGCAATATGGAACGTTAAGCGTTTTAAACAGTACACATATCTTCACTATGTAGCACGTGTAATCCTGCGCCACCAGTTTGATCTCCAACATATGAAACTAAGGAAACATATAAGGAATAGAAAAATACATTACATGTTATTTGGCAAATCCAAGTGATTTACCATAGAAATATAATGTTTTTAGACGTGTATGACTGTTATGGCACCAGCTGTCAACAGATCTCCCTAAAACTTTGCATGCTTGATCAGATTCAACTGTCACATGTGCTCAGTGGGTTTCATTAAGTTTTTTGAGTTTTTGTTTAGGATTTATAGGCTTTTGGGCATATTTGGACAGGCCCCTTTTCTATAGGACCCCGCTTTAGCTTCCCAAAGGGTAAATTTTCATGTTTTTTCAATGTTTTTGGTAATTATTGACCTAGATAGTCCAGAGTTTTCCACTGTGGTTTTTTTTTCTCCAGAAAAATCTAGGACTAGTTCGCCAAAGTAGGTTTTTCACATCTTCTCAGTCATTTAAAAAACAGTTTGATTGACTGCAGTAATTCAGACGCAAAGTTGTTTGGAATGAGGAGATCTATCATACGATATGAATATCGTGTATATGCGGAAAACTGCGCATTGTACAATTGTTTACGGCCTCAAAAAATGTGATACCGCCTAGTTATTGACATTTTTATGTTTTTCCCTCTAGATATATAATTCCGTTCAGGAGTATACATTTTTCTTAAAGTGGCCATGCACCTTTTGAAAGTCTTGGCATCCTTTAACGTTTTATATAATTATTGATATTCACTCTCCAGATAATCTTTCTGCATTGGTTTGGTTCTGATTGGGTGAAAAACCTTGGACTAGTTTGCAAAAGTAAGTTTAGCAAAAAATGCAAAATACCCCAACATTTTGCAAGGCGCATGTTTTGTTCACTATGAGCCAAGGAATCCAACGACACAATACACTTGAGCTTGTGGCTGATGGTTTAGGAGTTATGAGTGATTTCATACTTTTGATTGTTGAAGCACCCCCTTCAGGCTGATTGGGGCAAGTCTCGGTCACGTTGTAGGCGGTCTGAGTACTACCACACCTCCAAGTTTTAAGTCTCAATGACTTACGGTTTGGTCTGCACGATCAGTTTGACGTGGAAATAGCTCATGCATGACCATTCCAACAAATAACGCTACGCACTTGAACCCCTAATAAATAAAAAATAGTGATATTGACCAAATTGTTTTCTGCCATAATTAATTTTGTTAAATTACTACTATTGCACTGATCTTGGAAGCATATGAAGTGTTCATTTGCAAAATAATCAAACTAGAGTTGGGTTAATTTGATTAGGTAAAAAAAATAACAAAATAAATGAAATAAAAATATGATAATTTTTTATTAGTGATTTTTGAAAATTAAAAAGAGAAATTATCTGTTTTTGCAACTCTTCGCATATACATAGAAATTTTGATATTAATATTTAGTTATTTATTGTACTTTTTACTTATTTACAGTCTTTTAAAGTTATAAACATTTCTCCATATTTAATACAATGTGTCACAGCCTGAGTTTATTTAAAACTTTTTATATTACTTTTTATTTAGTTACTTTCTAGAGAATAAAAAATAAAAAAATCACAGACTGGCCTCCTAAAAAAATCATATTTAAAACTCAAATGTTTATTATTGACTTGTGTGAACTGTTCCGATAGTCACCAAATGTTTGTGTTTGTATATATATATATATATATATATATATATATATATATATACACACACACACACACACACACACACACACTCACATAAAATAATTATTAGGAACGCCTGTTCAATTTCTCATTAATGCAATTATCTAATCTACCAATCACATGGCAGTTGTTTCAATGCATTTATGGGTGTGGTCCTGGTCAAGACAATCTTCTGAACTCCAAACTGAATGTCAGAATGGGAAAGAAAGGTGTTTTATGCAATTTTGAGCGTGGCATGGTTGTTGGTGCCAGACGGGCCGGTCTAAGTATTTCACAATCTGCTCAGTTACTGGGATTTTCACGCACAACCATTTCTAGGGTTTACAAAGAATGGTGTGAAAAGGGAAAAACATCCAGTATGTGGCAGTCCTGTGGGAGAAAATGCCTTGTTGATGCTAGAGGTCAGAGGAGAATGGGCGACTGATTCAAGCTGATAGAAGAGCAACTTTGACTGAAATAACCACTCGTTACAACCGAGGTATGCAGCAAAGCATTTGTGAAGCCACAACACACACAACCTTGAGGCGGATGGGCTACAACAGCAGAAGACCCCACCGGGAAAAGAGGCTACAATATAAAAAAAGTGTGTGTGTGTATATATATATATATATATATATATATATTACATTAGTCATTTAGCTATGACTTTTATCCAAACCGACTTACAAATGACAATATACACATAGATATAACATTATAATAATATTTTTACATAACATTTTTATGCTTTATTAATTCAGTGCCACAAAACATGAGGTATTACATATTTACATGATTAAAAAAAAGAAATAGCTGCCAGAGAAAAAGAAAGAAGAAGAGAAAAAAAATTACATACATTTCAATTATTTCCTTAACAGACACTTCCTTAATTTTGTTATTGATACAAAACTTATTGTGCAGTTTCCATGCTTTAACCCAAGATATAGTATCAAATAAAGAATAATTACATAGAATTTTTAGTAGAGGATTTTCATTAGCACGTGCAAAGACCAATATTTCGCGACTCTGCGATGCATTCTGGGAAATGTAGTTCCACAGACACTTGCCTCAGTTCTCATCAGCCCGACTGTACCACATTACCCACAACACAGTGCGCGCACAGTCACCATGCGTAATGTCTCTGCGTCTGGTCGAGTGCTCTCTGAATGACAGAGGGACGGGAATAAAATGTGTTTGTGGTGGGGATTTAATCACTCATGTATGTAGCTGTGCATATTTCCGATGATCGTTTCTGTATGTTCAGACGCAGGACAAGTGAAATGTTTTATTAGTTTAGCGCATCGTTTTACACTAGACAGTTTCTTTCTAAATGTGACCGAGCATGTCCAGCTAATGTATTTCTGTAATGTTTTCTCGAGGTGTTGAACCAGCGCCAGTGACGTCACTATTGATGGGATATTAAGGTAGGAAAAATTCTACAGGGTTGGTCTGTTTTCAACCAAAGAATAAGTGACATTACAAGCTTCAAATAAAATCAGACGTAAACATATTTTAATGAACGTTAGGGAAAATGGACAAATCTTGGACTAATTATGGACATAAACTTGAAAAGTAAATATTAATAAACATTATGGATGTAAATATATGTGCTTCGGATATCAGTGTAATACTGATGTGATTACCTTTATTTTGATTATAATTAGGGATGCAACGATCATTTTTCATGGCCGATACCAATTTGCGATTTCTTTTTCTTTAACAAGGAAGAATGAAAGTGTGCATAAACAAGATGTTTAATTGGTATTTAATTAGCCAAACTGTCTTTTGGCTATTGAAAACAATAACCGTAACCATCTGAAATAACTGCAGTATCTGCACAGTAAGTAGACTACATTCAATACAAACACAGATGGTACAGACATCAGCATTTAGCTTTTGGTTTTGAATTGGGTTGAAACTACATAGAACTGGCCTTAAATTTAAAGATTAACTGTAACCATGTGAAATTGAAGGCAACAACTGCATAGTTCTAGAATCCAAACAACACAATCAACACACATTCAATAAGATGTTTCTTAATCAGCGTTCAGTATATTAGTTTTTAAATTTGCTTTTAAATTAAAAAAAGTTATTTACCAGTGAGACTAATAAAAGTATTCTATATAAATACATTATTCCAAAATGTTAAAATCAAATAATGTTGAAGCGAGTCAGACAAAGATACAAAGTGTTTCATTCATCCAATAAATAAAAAATAGGGTAATGATGATTCACATCTATATTTTTTTACTTGAGCCAATGAAATATAATACTACTCTCAAATTAGAAAGTATAGATGTGAATCATAACCCTAAATTATTTTAATTGGATGAATTAACAGCAGGTGATTTTTATTTTATTTGAATCAAATAACGTCTATGTAATTTTAAGGTAAAATAAAAATAATCATCCTAATGCAGAACACACCTTTACTTCTGGCTTCTCAAACGTGTATGCAAGTTCTACTTCACAAAAAAAAAAAAAAAAAAAAGTTTCTGTTTTGTCTTCGTTTCTCTTTCAACACGTGAGAAGTTGAGCTGAACATCTCTTCACGGTCTCCGCTTGTGCAGGGACAGGTACAGTACACTCGCGCAGTGAAAGGGACTCTTATTTGTGCTCGAGTACAACAGCAGCTGTTCACTTCCTGCTATCTGTGCCTCAGACGTGTAGCTCTGCACTTCCAGCGCTGAACGGCTGCCCATGTCCTGCGCACAGATTACGAAATACTTCCACACAACTGACATGATAGATAGTGAATGATTATAATGTTGTCTGTGCACGCGGGCGAACTTCCGGAAAAATATGGCTGGTCAACCAGTGCATCCCTAATTATTATTATTTTAAATAATTGCAAGAAATGGTCTGATTACATTTTGAATGAAAGTTGAATTGAAAATATACACAATTTACAATTTGTGTTTTGTAACCGTCTAATAGCAGCAGCACTCGGGCTAACACGAACTACTAATGTTGGAAATTAAAATTTATATAAAAATTCTCTGTTATAATTTAAAATAATTAAATGAGCATTTTGAGCTTGTTTTCAAGTAACCCAGAAATAGTGCAGAATTTTTCCATTGATAATGTTGTTTCCTAAAATAAAAGACTTTTATAAAAAAATATAAAAAAAAAAAACATTAATAATGTTTTTCTTTTACACTCCTTAAAACATTTCTGGGTTTAGATAAAATGGTGATAATAATAATAATAATAATAAAGTTTTGTGCTGTCAAACGATTCATATAATTAATATTATAATATAATATTATTTATAACTAAATATATTTAGTAAATAAAAAATTTCTAAAATATGTAAATGCATTTGTATGTATTTATATACATTGGTGACTATCGTAACACTTCACACATGCATTTGTATGTATCTATATATACAGTACATAATAAATATACACAGTGCACACACATATATTATGTAAACAACTCTTTTATTTTGGATGCGATTAATCATGATTAATCGTTTTACCACTAAAGCCCCCACTGTGTATTGTGCATCTTATTCTACTGACCATCTGATTATATCTGAGACGATTTTCTTTATTGCCATTTTTGAATTTGTCTTCTTTCCTGTGCATCTTTGGGAGCTGTATTTGCTCACTCTCTTGCGCTCAGAGTCAGGCCCCTGTCCCAACTGTGGTCTTGTTTCTCTGTTAGCAGACGTCTGGGAGGAGAAGCATGTTTGGGATGCAGCGGTTAGTGTGTGCTAGAGTCCCGCTGCAGATCAGTGGTGCGTCCTTCAGGCGTCCCGCACAGATGCTGACTCCCGTGACCCACAGCTGCTGGACACGCCTGCACTCCGGCCCCGCAGAGGATCCAGACCCTCTGCAGGACAGATCCATCAGCCTCTTTCAGAGATTCAAGAAAACCTTCAAGCAGTACGGCAAAGTCATGATCCCCGTTCACCTGCTGACCTCTACAGTGTGGTTCGGCACTTTTTACTACGCTGCAATGAAGTGAGTAGCACAGAGCACCCTCTGGAGACTGTAGATGGTATTGTTTTCTCTTGGTTCATTTCTCTTGGTTCATGTCAAATTAATTTTGATAATTCGCACCTGACTATAAGTCGCAGGACCAGCCAAACTATGAAAAAAAGTGTGACTAATAGTCCAGAAAATACAGTAGGTCTAAGATGAATGGTCAGATACTCAATAACTCGATCACTGAAGAATCACAAAAAAATAGTGATGATGATTAGCTATTTAATAACTGATTTTTGTAGGAGAGGTGGTGTTGATGTGTTAAACAGGTGTCTGTGTGTGTGCGGTGAGGTAGGTAGGTAATGCTCGGTGAATGTGTTCGGTGTGTGGTGGATTGAGGTAAATGGCACACTGGGATGTTAACTCTGCTTCACATCTGGCTGAATGTGGGTCACCACTGTCTAGACATCTGAGAAATGTGGATGCTGTTTCATTCAGCATGAGCTCCCTCTGCAGACAAGACTAGACCAGGATTATCAGCTTGCATGTCTTCACAGCCTTTAGCTGATATTAAAGATGTCCATTTGTTCGAAAATTTTACATTTGATTCTTATGTCAAGTATTACATTTTGAAGTAGACATTTCAGTGTCTTTTTTAAAATTAAAATAAAATATCTCACTTGAAAGCACTTTGAACAATGCTTTAAATATCTGGCTCTGTTCAAAACTAAAACTATTAAAACGTTTGTTAATTGAAAGAATGATCAAATAAAATATAGATATTAAATGAAAAATGCACTTCAGTTAATTGTCAAATGCAACATTTCTCAATCAAATTATGAATCTAAATTTCAACTAAAACTGAAAAATAAATAACTAAAGCTATTCAAAGATCTATCTTAAAATTAATAAGAACTATAATAGTATATAAATAAAGTGATGGTAAAAATACACTGCTCAGTATAAAAAAAAAAAGACTAAAAGACTAAATTCAGGATTTTATAACGACCGTCCCAAATCCCTTTTCATAAAGTTCCACTCTTTACATTGATGTGCTGTTTTATATTAACAAATTATCTTAAGAATCTTTCTATTCTTAAAAGGATAGTTCATCCAAATAAGATAAGAACAACTTTCTGTGGAACATAGAATAAGATTATTTATTTAATTATCTATACATTAGAAGTCAATGTTTGGTTACCAACATTTGTTTCTCTGTGGAAGACAAAGGAAGACTTTGTGAAGGAAGTCATTTAGGTTTGGACTGATTTGAGGGTGACACAATGAAGACTGAATGGTCTCTTATTATAGAGATAGTATGTCTTGTTATGCTCCCTCTCTTGTTTTGGTTTGTAGAGGAGTCAATCTGGTGCTGTTTCTTGAGTATGTTGGGTTTCCTGACAAGGTGGTAAAACTCCTGGAGAATTCCCAGAGCGGCTACGCACTGACCGCTTACGCCATGTTCAAGGTGGGCTAACCGCATTGGTTTTTCAATTAATAGTTTAAAAATAATGAAATAGTTTCATTAGAATGTCATTGACCTCCAAATCATCATTTACTACAACTCCATGAACGAACTCCATTTCTGTTTACTCTTAAAAATAAAGCTCCCAAAAGTAAGTTTTCACAGTGAGGCTACAGAAGTACCATTTTTGGATCCTCAAAGAACTTTTCAGTAAACCGTTTTTAAATGGAGAGTTCACCCAAAAATTTTAATTCTGTTATTAATTACTCACCCTCGTGTCGTTCCAAACACATAAGACTTTTGTTCATCTTCAGAACACAAATTAAGATATTTTTGATAATCCGAGAGCTCTCGGAAAGGGTCCTTAAACGATCAAGGCAAGGACATTGTTAGAATAATTAGTGCGACATCAATTTTACGAAGCTACGAGAATATTATTTTCTGCTCAAAGAAACCAAAAATAATGACTTTATTCAACAATTCATCTCCTTCGCATCACCATAGTGCCATTTTGGAGAGTGTCAGATACGTAAACATACATTGATTTACATCCTTCTCTTCACTCTCTGAGGCAGAAGTCTACAAAACTCATCCTTTATAATCACCCTACTACTTGCCCACTTGATCCTATTCCATCTCATCTCCTTCAAGCCATTTCTCCCGCAGTTATACCTGCACTCACTCACATCATCAACACATCCCTCCACACTGGTGTTTTTCCCTCATCATTTAGACAGGCTCGTGTAACTACACTACTTAAGAAACCCACCCTCAACACATCTCTTTTAGAGAACTACAGACCAGTTTCCCTTCTTCCTTTCGTTGCAAAAACACTTGAACGAGCTGTGTTCAACCAAGTCTCTACATTTCTCACACACAACAACCACCTTGACAGCAACCAATCTGGCTTCAGAAGTGGACATTTAACTGAGACGGCCTTGCTCTCAGACTGGCAAGAGCGGAATCCAAATCTTCAGTACTTATCCTGCTTGATCTGTCCGCTGCTTTTGACACGGTTAACCACCAGATCCTCCTATCAACTCTGCTGGCAAAAGGCATCTCAGGAACCACACTTCAATGGTTTGAGTCTTGTCTATCAGATAGGTCCTTCAAAGTATCTTGGAGAGGTGAGGTGTCCAAGTCCCAACATCTAAGTAATGGGGTGCCTCAGGGCTCAGTTCTTGGACCACTTCTCTTCTCTGTCTACATGGCATCATTAGGTTCTGTCATTCAGAAACGTGGCTTTTCATACCACTGCTATGCTGATGACACTCAACTCTACCTCTCATTCCATCCTGATGATCCGACGGTAGCTATTCGCATCTCAGCTTGTCTAACAGACATTTCTTGCTGGATGATGGACCATCACCTTCAACTCAACCTTTCCAAGACAGAACTGCTTGTGATTCCAGCAAACCCATCGTTCCATCACAATTTCACCATCAAGTTAGGCACATCAACCATAACTCCTTCAAAAACAGCTATAAGCCTTGGAGTTATGATTGATGATCAACTGACTTTCTCAGACCACATTGATAAAACCGTCTGATCCTGCAGATTTGCTTTATTCAACATCAAGTAGATCAAGCCCTTTCTTTCGGAACATGCTGCACAACTCCTTGTTCAAGTTCTGTACAGGCTGGACTATTGCAATGCCCTCTTGGAAGGTCTTCCAGCCAGCTCTAGCAAACCTTTACAATTAATCCAGAATGCGGCAGCAAGATTAATTTTTAATGAGCCAAAAAAGAATACACGTCACACCTCTGTTTATAAATTTGTACTGGTTTCCAATAGCTGCTCGCATAAAATTCAAGGCATTGATGTTTGCCTACAAAACTACCACTGGCTCTGCACCCATTTACCTAAATTTGTTATTTCAGACTTATGTGCCCTCTAGAAACTTACGTTCTGCAAATGAACGTTGCTTTATTGTGCCATCCCAAAGAAGCACAAAGTCACTTTTACGGACTTTTAAATTAAATGTTCCCTCCTGGTGGAATGACCTCCCCAACTCAATCCGAGCAGCTGTGTCCTTAGCCATCTTCAAGAATCGACTTAAAACACATCTCTTCCATCTTTGTTTGACCCTCTAACTTTAACACTCACTATTCTAATTATATTCTTAAAAAAAAAATCTAACTACCTTTCTAATCTTTTTGTATTTTATTTTCTTTTCATTTATTATGCATGTGTGTGTGTAAAGACCTCTAACACTAGCTTGCTCTATTCTTTTTATTTATTATATTATTTAAAATCCCATGCTAGGTGTACAGTGTTAACCTAACTGAGACTTGTTGTTATAGC
This sequence comes from Carassius auratus, assembly GCF_003368295.1. Taxonomy (NCBI): domain Eukaryota; kingdom Metazoa; phylum Chordata; class Actinopteri; order Cypriniformes; family Cyprinidae; genus Carassius; species Carassius auratus. The sequence goes on from NC_039261.1 coordinate 4,585,307, forward strand.
ACTTATATATCATTGCTCTTTTGTTGTTTTTGATTGCTTCCACTGTCTTCATCTGTAAGTCGCTTTGGATAAAAGCGTCTGCTAAATGAATACATGTAAATGCAAACCAAGTATGTACAAGGATACACTTTTTACACTTCTGAATGATCTGAATGTAAACAACATACCCACGTACATACTTTTACATATGTGACACTCTTAAATGGCACTAGGATGATGCTGGATGATGAGGAGACGAATTGTTGAATAAAGTCATTATTTTAGTTTTCTTTGAGCATAGAAGTATTCTCGTAGAGTTATTTAGAATTATTTTGCCAGTGTTCTTGCTATGTTTCTGTGCCTTGATCGTGTAAGGACCCTTGCTGTCTATGGAGTGTCTGATCAAAAATATCTTAATTTGTGCCCTAAATATGAACAAAGGTCTTACAGGTTTGGAATGACGTGAGGGTGAGTAATTAATGACCGAATTTTCATTTTTGGGTGAACTATCCATTTAAAATAAACACTTTTTTTTTCTTCGTGTGAAGAACATTTTTATATTCTAAAGAACCTTTTTCCACTATTAAGAGCCTTGTGTAAAATGAAAAGGTTCCATGGATGTTAGAAACTCTTCATGGAACCATAGATTCCAAGAAAGAACTCTGAGTGTTCTACAAGTTAACATGACGTTGGTTTGATGTTCTCTGCTCTCCTGAAGATCGCCACACCTGCGCGCTACACAGTGACTCTCGGAGGAACGTCTCTGTCCGTGAAGTACCTAAGGAAGCACGGGTACATGTCCACCCCTCCACCCGTGAAGGAATACCTGCAGGAGAAGATGGAGGAGACCAAAGAGAGGATCTCTGGGAAGATGGAGGAGACCAAGGATCGTATATCTGAGAGGATGGAGGAAACTTCTGTGAAGTTCACAGAAAAACTTCAAGAAACCAATGACAAAGTGTCTTTCCGAAAATAGAAATAATAGGTTTATAGGCTTACAAAAGGTCACAAAGTGACTCTCCTTTTCCATAATGTCATGAAGATTCATGTTATTTAACGATATAACATACTTAAGGAAAGCAATGTGTCTTGAGCACATACAGTATAAAGTAGTATGTAGGCTGTAAGCACACTTACTGTTCACATAATAGGCTAAACTATAAGATTATGACCATATAAATGTGGGATTCTACTTGAAGTGTTTTTAATAGATTAGACTGTTTTCTAAAGAGAACAGCAGGTGTAATGTGTATGTAATACTTTGTTCATATAACAACATAGCACTGCATCTTTCAATTCTTGCACTTATAAAATGTTATTTAAAATATTATGCAAAACGGTGTCGGTCCGAAGATGTAAGTGTACATTAAGATGTAATACAGCTTATGTCATAGTTTAAAATACTGGAAAAAGTATTGCAAAAAAAGAAATTGCAAACATTGCTGACATTCATTGTGCAAATCGTTAACAGTCTTCATGTCTCATTTCCAATCCAGTGCATTCCCGCCATTTTCATGTGTTTCATTTATGTGAGCTCATTTACAGTTGTACATAATTACTAAAGAAGGTTAATCATTGAACCGGTAATTTGCCAGTAAATGTGTCTGCTGGTGAAGCACTTGGGTCTGATGAGATTGTTCTATGTTGAGGGATCTTTGGCTGTCAACAACATCTTATTTCGTGAAGCATGAAGGAGTTTGCATTGAAAATTTAAATGTTTTAAAAGGCCTTTTGTTTATTGGAAAGGCTATGTTTCTTAAGCATTTATTCTTCGTGGCTGTTAATGACCGCAAATACTGCAATCACTTGTAAATTGTAATCAGTATTTAAATGTCCAATTTTTTTGTTGGTTGACATTTCACAATTAACTTCTTGCTAGTGAACTGAGAAAATGTAGATGAAACTTTCATTATTTTGTACAAATAATTTCCTTTTGACAATGATAAATTATGTTTTAATAAAAGAAAAAATCAGCTTAAATATTATTACAATTTTTAAATATTGAATATGTACCTCTACTGAAGTTTTGTCATAAAAAAAGCTTTATATCTTTAAGATATACTTTTTCATTCAAGATAATGGAAAAGTTATACTGATCAGTTTCAAGAACTACTTGATACTCACTCCCCATCAATATTACATCTTTACTAACAATTTAAGAAAATGTTAAATGTCATTTTTAAACGTACTCTACTAGTATTTAGTATTTTTGTGTGTAAAAAAAAATGGAGTGCATCAGTTTTAAGTACAGTGTTAATCAGAAATCTTCATAAATTGAAAACCGCTATTCCACAAATAGGGATCCATGCTTTCCCTGTGGACTTCAAACTGAAATCATGACTGAACTGTTACACTGTGCTTTCTAATAGTTATATGGCTACACCTGTCATTCACATTAGTTGCTTTTCAGCCGAGGAGTAACTAAAAGTAAAACTAGCTCAGCTGCTTTCAAAATAGCATGCCTACTAATCTTAAAACAAAAAAACATGGATTAATTTTTACATAAAGATTAACGCAACCAATATCTATGATATCCATTCAGAGTTTTACATTCAAGTGAATCTAATGCTCTGAGGCAGCTGTGAAATCTGACATTATAAATATAAAAAAAAAATTACTTCCTTCAATGCGAAGTCCAAACTGTACAGAAAAAAATGTAGCCTATAAATGTAGCCTAGTTCAAATACTTTCTAAGGATATATTGACTGTCTTGAACAGAAGTAGCTTTTCCAGCCCTGCTTTAGTGTCTTTTAATTTTGAACGCTTTATTCTAAAGTTTTTTATTTATTTTTAGTTCACTTCACCTTGAGGAGCACAACATAACAACAAACAGAGCACAAAAGAGACTCATTCTCTGGTTGTTTTCCTCAACTTTAATTGCTCTCTCTAGCCATTTGAGGACAGCGAAAGAACAAGCGTGGAATCGTTTCATGAGGGACTACAAGTGTCTTTGAGCAGTTCGTTTTTTTCTTGTATTTATTTTTTATGATTTTTTTTTCCAGTGGGTTTTTAGTTACTTTTTCCTGTAAAAGTATTGCAATCAACATACCTCAAACTGAAAACCGCTGACATCACAATTGAATAAAACAGTAAAAAAAAAAAAAAAAAAAAACGGACAGCCGCGTTCCTTGCACACTTAACTGTTTCATCTTGTAAAAAAAAATTATCATAATAATTTGTAGTCCACAATATAAGTCATACAGTCCTGTGACGTGATCTCGCTCGAGGCCGATGTAGACCGTTGCTGTGGATTGGCGCGAAATTCAATTTCCACGGACCGAGATGCTGAACTCACCATTCATTGAAGCGTGTGTTTCCGTAGAGGAGCCTGTCGGCGCGGAGAGCTCGGAACCAGAAATAATGACATGAACATGCAAGTAACAATCAGGTATGGGCTGCATTTTCCTCATTTGATACTCTTTTATATTCCACACAACTCGATTATGTGCATAAAAACAACAACAGAACGTTAACCGTTTTTAACGGATGTCCGTGCCGGTAAAGCCTCACCCTGAGCTGCGTTTTGATATGAACCACTGAACCTTGTCCCGTTTGAAGAGAAGGCCGCGTGGGAGCCCAAAAGTCGACAATCACGGTACAATGACGTTACAATGACGTTATTGTTCTGAGTGGTGGTTATTACACGTCCAAACAGCTAGCAGTCACACAATAAACGTCAATAAATAAAATGACAAGCGCTGGCATTTATAATTCTTTCTCTGGAAGTTACAAAAGCAGCAGCTAGTTATCCTTTATATAACTGCCTTATAATCAGAATATTCCTTTCATCACATTTACAGCATAGGAAAAAAATATATATAAGTCGTCATTTTTGTATTTCTGTGACCATACTGTAGCATTTCTCTTTGCAAACTTTACTCTGTTTTACAAAAAAGACAAAGCACAATTTAAGGCATTCACAAAACTTGATGCCACCATGTTAAAGTTTTCTTTTTAATATTATCTATACATTATATTACAGTATTAACAATGCTTTCTTGTGGTTTTCTACCCATTGGGTAGGATATGTGCATAATATATTCAAGTTATATACAGCACCGTACAAATAAACAGAGTCCGACTACTGAAAGAAGCACCATAGGAAGTGAGGCACAACAAAGGTGGGGACTTTTGAGTGCAAGTGGGTTTCTATGTCTGCTTAAACATGACTGTTAGGCACCGAATTTGCTCATGTAAATAGTAACATGCAAACCTCTCGGCTGCAAACATATATATATATATATATATATATATATATATATATATATATATATATTAAAAAAAAAACATTAGGGTTTGTTTTCCTAGCAAGACAATGATGGCGAAAACGCACTTATGTTAACGAAAGACCAAAACATAGAACGAACATCTATGTCTCGGTTGGTACACAAATATAAAGTAATAGGGAAGCGGACATAGGCCTACTAGCGAAGGGACAACAGCAGCAGCAGTAGCGGTAGCAGCGCGTAGCAGCAGCAGCAATACAGTACGAACTCAAACTGCGCGGTCAGAATGAGTGACGGGAAGCAGAGCCAATGATGGGAAGCCAAGGTTTCAGAGCTGAAGCGGACGGCGACAGGAGAGTGTTGCTATTCAAGGGCAGAAAAGCTCCTATAAAAGCTTTTTTACGAAGGAAAGTGGAGCTTTTTTAGTCCAATTTGACTAAATATTCTCTTAAACTGGTCACTTTAATAAATAACTAGTTGATAAATAGTTTTTTTTCTATGGGACTTTCTAAAGGGAAGGCCAAAGAACGATGGTTTACAAAGTTCAGGTGTGATTTAACAGAGCAAGCATTTTTAAAGTGTGCCGTGTGATTGAATACGACTTAAAATGAAGAAAGAAAAAGGGGGATGTACCTCATCACGATTGGTACAAATGATATAAATACTGATGAGAAATAAGTAGATAAAAGTGTGTTCCTGTGCTGCCTCGGAATAAAACGGCATTCCAGGAGAGGAGAGTAAAAGATAAAATATGAGATCCATATATGATCGTGAACTAAAGTATAGTATGGATAACTGGAAACAAAACTATACGCATGCTTTTTTAAGTGGAAAATAAACTGTATGAGATATGACACACTCGCTCAGAAGGGGACATGATGTGCATAAGACTACAGTTCCCATGATTCCCTTGCACTTGGACCCCATGACAATGCAGAAGTGACGCAAGTTTAAAGTGCTACTCGACAGGATGAAAGTGGCGTGTGTGTCGTGACTTCCATCCGCAGATATCCATGCCAATATCTCTCAACTGGTTGGTGGAAAAAAGTGATCTGGAATTTGAACAGCTCGTTAAACCCCCTCTTTTTTCTTTTTTTTTTCCTTTTTAATAAGTGCCATGATGCAGTTCAGGCGTGGAGATTTTAGGCTGGATCAGAGTTCTACATCTCCATTTCAGGAAACGCGAAATGTAAAAAAGGAAGAGAAAAATCCCAGGAACCATGTGGATTGACGTATGTAAAGTAACTAAGGGTAGGCGTTTCTACTTTTGAAAGAATAAGTGCAACATAAAGACATTTTGTTGTTGTTGTGAGTCACATCCCCAAGATTTAAGATTTTTTCATGGCACTCATTTTGGATTTTGATTGGTTGTGAACAGTGTTTTGTGCATGAGTCCTGGAAATGCACAAACAAATAGAAAATGTCTCAATCCTATGACCTATGTGGTCTCTCACGCAAACAATCTGTGCCAACACACGTGTTCTTTAAATACAGGAAAGCATAAACAAACAAAGAGATTTAGTCGAGGAGCCCAAACATCCATACAAGGCCCCAAAGTTCTAGCCAAAAAAAAAAATTAACTTTGTAAGCTTGGTTCCTCAATTTTTGATTTAAATTGTGCAAGGGGAGTGTTTAGGTCCCCTTTAGGTCCAGGAGGAAGTACCTAAGAGCACATGCGCTCTCTACTGCCCTCTGCAGGTGTGTCCTAGTCACATGGGTTTGTCACGCCGGCTATCCTTAACCTTGGTTAACAGGGTTGTGCTTGCGCCAGGCTGGGCGGAGCCGCTGGCTGTCCTCTGGTTGGAGGGTGGTGTGTTATTGCTGTGCTGGTGCAGGAAGGAGGCGGAGCCTGGGTGCGTCTGACCCATCACCTCGCTATAGGTGGGCGGTGGCCCCTCCATGTGCAAGTTCGAGGCACTCTTGCCAGAGTTGCTGCTGGGGGGCCGTGGGCCGCCTCCGTGCACGTAAACATCTATCAGGTCGCTGTCGAAAATGGTCCGGTTTGGGGGGGCACGCACGGACGCACGGCTCAGCTCGAGCTGTTGCTCGGGGTCTCTGAGCTGCAGAGTACAGGGGCCCTTGTAGGGCGGCAGCTCCTCACCGTCTGACAGGCAGATGGTGGGCGGCAAGTGGATGTCCTGCTGCAGGTATGGGTAGGTGGGCTGGAAGCGGCTGAATCGGTCCCTTTGCATAAATGAAGGTGAGTTGAAGCGCTCTCCGTTCCGTGGCCCATACATCACCTGAACATACAGAAGGAAGAAAATAAACCTTTTTAGAAATTAACCCAAGAATAAAAAAACAATAAATATTCAAACAAGGTCTATGCAAACATGGAGCCAGGTTAATTATATAACTAATATACAATAATGTTCAAATGTTTCAGATTTTTTTATGTTTTTGAAAGATTAATTTGACCAAAAACACGGTAAAATCAGTAATATTCTGAATGTTTTTTTACAATTTAAAAGAACTGTTTTCTATTTCAATACATTGTAAAATAGAATTTATTTCTGTGATCAAAGCTGAATTTTCAACATCATTACTGCGGTCTTCAGTGTCACACGGTCCTTCAGAAATCATAATATGCTGATTAGCTGCTCAAGAAACATTTCTTATAATTATCAATGTTCAAAACAGTTGTGCTGTATCATTACATATAAGTAAATAATTTGGCTCTTTATTATTATGCACTATTACCTATTGTTGTATACAGCAAAAAGGATATCATTGTGTTTATTTAGTGTAAATATAGTAATTTCAGAGAATAAATGTTGAAATATTGTCTTTTGAAAGGGCGACAAAATATCATGAGTTTCATGCTATTATCTCTTAGCTATGTTTTCCAGCCATAAACATAACACTAAAACATAAAAGCAATTAATAATATTTTGCAGAAAGGTTGAATAATAGGTCATGTTAACTAACCTCAGTGGCTCCTTGTTGTGTCACCAAACTATCTGTTGGCCATGCACAGGCGTCCTATGATACAGAAAAGAGAGGCCTCTGTGAGTCATGCATTATTAAGGACATAAAATCAACTTCATCTCATGCATTACAGTTTTAAATTTGGGTAGAAAAAAAAATCTAATTTGCTCCAGGCATCAGAAAAGTTGATCTAAATGCACATGCAGTAAATACTAGAATACATTAATATCATGCATTATTAATTCAAGACCGCTGGTTAGTCTTGTGGCCTCTAAACATGCAGCTGTAGAAACCGTGTTGTTGTCGAAATTTATGAGCTTGTTTCTAAATTTAAGAGCTTGGTTCCTTTCATGCTCTACATCTGTTCCTAAATCACATCTTCACCTTCTTCATATCTTTTTATGACTCTCTCGTTCTGGGAACTGCAGTCTAGACGAGCATGTCTCGCTCTCAACTACAGGATGTAAATCAAGAAGAACCAGGGATGTGCAGAACTATCCATTACCAAAATAAACTAGTTTGTGTGTTACCTAAAACACTAGTTAGACCAGTTAGCCTTAGAAACCCTGTGTGATTAGGTTGATTTAGCGTCAAGTCCACTATCAGACATATTTCTTAATGAAATATAGATACCCTTAAACTTTTATAGCACTAAACTACCACAGAAAACAGACAAATATTAAAGGTACAACTCAGCCTGACTAATGGAGCCAGTCGTCCATCCTGACCCATCCCTAGTAACTACACAATGCATTTGTGCAGGTGTACCGACACAAAGACCCTGAAGCTGGCACGCACATTGTTGAGTCCCAAATGAACACGGTCACAAAGTCACACACATGGTGATCAAACAAAAGAACAGGAACTCTACACCCACTCAGAGCGCACACAGACAGGACACACATGGTGACTGGAGAATCAAACGAACACCCACTCAGAATAAAACACACACACACACACACACACTCTTACCGGCTGCATGCCCTCCTCTCGTTGACGGGCTTGGCTGTGGCGTGTGAGGAAGGCCCAGGCCGACAGCCGATAGTGGTTCAGCAAACAGATGATCACAACTACCATTACAGTCATCACCACAATTATGATTATTATCTGAACAAACTCCAGTTCAGCTGCAAGACAAGAAAACAGAGAGAAAACCATTAACACATTTCACATATTCACCGAGCTGCAGATGTGGTGCTAACCTGTGCAAAACTCATTACTATGTTTTGTTATTTCTTGTTTTATTTGAAAATCATATGCTTGGTTACTTGAAATGTTAAATCCCACATCTAAGCTCAAAAATTATCATCGTTTGACCAGATATCAATCATGTTTGCTGCATAAACAGTATTTTTTTTCTTCTTCTCAGTTTTAGGGGGTTAAGGTTCACTATAAATGGTGTTAGTGATTTACCGTTTACGGATTTACTGTTATTCATCAGAAAGGCAAGCTAGACAGTTGCTTATGAATAAGTAATGGCATAGCAAACCCATCATGCTCATTCTTACCACCAGGGGGAAGTAACGTGAACACAACTGTGTTTTGAGTTTGGGTGGGGGGTGGATTTGCAGATCAAAATCATACTCAAAAAGTGAAGCAACTGACTAATCCACAAAAAATGTGATAATGCAATGTTTCCAATGACTTTTCTGACCTACATTAAGTCAAGAATGGTGACAACGAGAAACAAGAGAGTTTTGGGGTCATTTTTATTATTAATATGAGCTGGATTTTAACATGCTCAATACGTCTGTGTGTTAACTGCTAGACCACAGCTCTGATTTCATAAAACTGTTTCATAAACTGATTATGTCATGGTTCCATCTCACTTAATCAAAGGAAGGAATTCATTTTTTATGTTAATCTAGTCATACTGCCTCATCTCAGAGCAGCATGTATCGAGAATCCTTTCAAAGGAATGCCTAAAAATTAACAGGCATGTTGTTACAAACAAAATATACATCTCTTTTAGCCTCCAGCCGACCCTTGAACACACAGATAAACCCAGATAATATGGACTTGTTCTCCAGTCACATGAAAACGTGTTGATTTGTTCCACACATACATTCAGAGAAATCTTGTTAGCCCTGCTGTCCACGAAGTAACCCAGACAATGCCATCTGACACATGAAGGTTTGAGACAATAGAAAAACTGCTGGAAAGCTGCGACACTGAAGTAAACACCATCAGTTGTCTAACACAATCTACACTAACATTAAGGGTATTCAAACATACGACTATGACACCAGCAAAACACAGCAGACTTTGTTTTACGCAGTAAAGAAGATCTGAATAAAATGTGTGCTTTGACGCTCTACTCCCAGAAGCTACAAATTCATCCTCATGCAATGAAAATTGACTCATATATTCTCCAGATGCATGTTATTTATCATATTGTGAACATTTCATCCATGTATGTTTCATTTTTTTTTTTTTTTTGACCTCATACAGTTTTACTAAAATTTCATAACTAGATCTTCTGGTGAAAACGTCAGACTTCTCTCTGGTGATGTATACCGGAATTCTCCCATCATTCAGTCCACTTAATGCCGCCTCTGCAATAGTGTTGTCACTGTACCAATTTCGGTACCAAAGCAAAACCCCAAAACATGCTAAATAAAAAATTTGTCTATACTTTAATTTAATCCAAACTTTGTACATATTTAATTTAAAAGGGCTTTTGAATTTTGAAGCCAAGAATAACAACTGAGTTAGCTTAAAAAAAGCTTTTCTGACTGATATGACACAATGTTAACCATTTGTACATTGTCTAGCACGCATATTTTAGATTCACAATTCATTTAAATGCTTCTGGTGTGAAAAAATAGTAAATATCATCATGTTTTATTTTTTACCCTAATAAAAGTTATAGGAGCATTAAATAGTTAATAAAGAAACTTCATTCTAAAGCTCATAATATTACCGTTAGCCCCGCTTATGCTAACAATGAACTACTCTAATAACAACGTTCATTTCAATCCAACATTCCAATTAAAATAGTTAATAATATTCAAAACAGAACAGACTGGCACTCTATTTGTGGCAGCATATATATGCAAATTCATTCTTTGCCAGTAGGAGGTGCTTGTAGAGCACAGAGAGAGGTTTCCTCGGTAACGGCTGTAATCAGATAAGCGCTGAGCCTGCTCTCATAAACGCTGCTCAAGTATTACAAGCAAGATGAAATGAACATGACATTCATAATTTTCTGAAGACGAGTTACTTCAGAAATACAGCGATATAAAAATACCCGCACCGGGCCTTTTGGAAAATCTATTTGTAGTGGTCAGTTTTGATATTGTGGCAGACTGCCACAAATAAATAAATGTATGGGAAACACAATGAAATTTTCATGCTTGAACTCATTCATTTGAACTTAGTTTGATGTTTCCTTGTTTTGATGTCGCCAGGTCTCAGTGCTTTTATTTAGAGAGCGCATCTGTGCACTTTTCAAGTAGCCCATCAAGAACCGGGTTGACCAGGTACTCGGTACCACCGGTACTTAAAAAAATCTGGTACCATAACATTTTCATTTTTTTAGTACTGACTTGGTACCGAAAGTACCGGGTCTTTTGACAACCCTACTCTGCAAGCTTATCTGCCTCCACTTTTGAGTGCAACGTCCACCTCTCACAATCCAATCACCAACCGATGCAATAAACCAAATCCTTGCTCTACATTTTTTCTTTTTTTGATAACCCGTAACACTCGGATAAACATCACAACACAGAAGAAAAGATCTGTCACTACTTCCATTTCATTGTGTCGTTAAAGTACTGAAAATAAAATTGTCCAATCAAACACTATAGCTTGTCGGCTGTTGGATGACTAGTCAACCATCCTCACTCATCTCTTCTTCTTTAGGTTCTTTAGGTGAGCTGTCTCAAACTTTAGTTTTTGACCTTTCCATCATGGCCACTTTCTCTCTACAAGAACAAGGCCATACCCAGGATGTAGTTGGGCCATGTTATGACACTGTTAAATAAGCTGCTTTGGTGCTGGCTCTTTGCCACAGCTCTTCTGGTGAGAGTGCTTGCAAGACAAGGCCCCATCTGTTGAGGGCTTGGAGGAGAGGACCAGAGACCAGACCCATCCCAGTAGTTAACCCAGCACAGGCGATAAACTGCCCAAATCTACTGCCTTTAACTGGATTACGGCCTGGACCTAACTCCAAGAAACAGACAACTGGTGGTAGATGGAGGGGGGTGGGGTGGTGTGTAGGGTTGTGCCTATAGATGATAGTATTGTGCATCGATGATAGTCAGAGATATCGACGATAGTCAAGACGATATTAGGCTCATTCTCCTATTAATGTATTGAATAATCAGTCCCTCCAGAAAAACGTGATTATGCGATCGCGTGATTTAATGCATAATCAGCCAAGGGCCGCATATTTATGCGGGGGTCGCATTTTTTTCAAATACGCCGCACTTTCGCCGCATTAATTGCCGATTTCAGGAAGCAAAATATGCGGAGGTAGCATGAGTTCATAAACCCTGTATTTTCGTTGCAAAAAAAGTCACATATATCTTAGCAGAAAGTTGAAAAATGTTGCGTTTACTTCACACAAGCAAATCGCCATTATTTCCCAATGGGAACCTTATGAAGTGACGCAATTGCGCGACGTGAACATCATCTGTGAAGCCCGCGGTGAAACCAGGGTGAAGGACGCAAATCATTCTCATCTGCCAACAAAAATAAACGTAAAAGACCGCACGAAGCAGTTACCCGGTGTGTTACATGACAGTGGGGGCAAATTATTTTGAGAGAGGGATAAGGATGAGGATGGCGAATGATAGGCCAGTGTTAGAGGCTACGCAGTTAGCTTTCATTTTCACAGTGGACTGTTGTAGTTTCATTCAGAAGTTGATGCACCTCTACAGTTGTAAGATTGTACTTTTTTGTTACAGAATAGTACCAAAACCTTACAATTGTAAGTATATTAGTAGTATGTAAAATAATTTACGTTGCAGTAAGAGATTGCACTTTGCAATTCCTGTTAAACAGCATTTGTATATTTGTGTGTATATTTTATTTGTATTCATTTTTACAGAAGTTGTTTAATATTCCTTTTGTAAAGCTAGAGAACTTGTTTGACTCAATGTTTTGTAAGTTTGAGCCATGTGTTAATTAAGGTGTGTAAGAAAACAGAATGAGAACTTAAATATTATGTGATTTAATATGCTTGCTTATCATAGTAAGTCATAAGAAATGACTCCTGATTTTGCTGCATACAAAGCTCTATCGTTGAGTTATGTAGCATATTATTGCTTTTTTAACTGACAGACACGTTTTTAATCATTTTTGTTTATTGTTAAATGCCAAACAGCAACAAGAACATGCGTTTTCCAATATTTTTTTTTTAAAGAAATCAAAGAGTTCTAAACATGTATTACACATGTATTTGTGCGCCACTTTGGACAGCGGCGGAAGTCTAGACTAATTATCACGCCACCACTGGCCAACCAGGACAGTGGATTCACATTGGAGTCGGTGCACTCCTCATGCAGATAGCGTGTAAGCTCATTATCTGCTCACGCTCTCTTGGGTATGGGCACTGACGTGGAAGTTGTCCGTGACTTCAGCAGGTATGCCTGTTACTTTCACGGCTGTATTTTACAGATTTTGCAAAGGCTTCAGCTACTCCTAGCTGTCGGCCGGTACCAGTCTCAGCTGTTCTTTTTAATTTTGCTCTACGACCTGATGCTTGAGGGGGCAGCTGCGCTGGATGACAGGAGTATGACATAAAGTATACTATCTATAAAAAATCAGATGAGCCCTGAATATGAATGCAACTCGTTTAATAACATGTTAAGCCTTTTCCTCCCATAGGAAACCGTTATAAGAAAACGCTTAATGTGGCTTAATGTACTAAGACAGTGATTTTTTAAAACCAAACTCACTAAACATTATACTAATAAAGTATACTATGTACAAACAAAAACAAAAAACAGATGAGCATCTTATGCAAATACAAGGTATTTCATTGCACTTTAACAAGTAATCTGAATGGCCTATATATGTGCAATATTTTAAATGAGCCCTCACTAACAGAGTTTAATGCCACAGTTATGTTTCTGTGGCGGTGCGTTGGACTCATCATGAGGCACACGGTCCGGATCGCTGTATGACTGATGCATCAGTTCAATTAAACTTTACTCCAAATATATGACCTTACCTGTTTTGAATACTTTATATTTAACGTGTTCATTTATGTCCAATATTAGTGTTAAACTGCTGGATTTTAAATGAAAGCTACTATCGATTTTGCAGAACATTTTAGACTGATAACTAACCGACTTTATATGAACTAGCTGTTTTAAATACAGTATTTTCATATTTAACGTTAGTTTATCAGAATGTTTGAAAGTATATTTTTTCGCTAATTGGTGATTCCATAGGCACACATGCACAGTTTAAAACACCAAATAGTTATGCTATGATGAACAGAGTCTCTCTCTTGCTCCACCCATGCACAATAATATCGTGTATCGTTGATCTCACGGCCTGACGATATGACAATTTGAAAAATTACCATATCGGCCAACACTAGTGGGATGAACATGTAATTGACACATCTCGACCTCTTGAGACACTAGGGTTGTGATCTCAGCCAACCTAGAGTACCAGGCACCACTCAAGTACCTTTCCTTCGTCCAGGAGTGTAGGCAATTTACATAAACACGTAATCCCAATATAAAATCGTATTCCCTGCGCCTTGTTTAACCTTCCCTGTGCTAATTAGCGAGCTCAAGCATCAAAGTCAGACGTGATCGAAGTCATCCCGGAAGATCTTTTAATGTGTTATGATTACAGACACAAACCCCAGACAGAGCAGACACAACAAACCATCGTCAGCCTGTTTGCGACAGGGCAGAAATGTAAACAGGCTGTGATAATGTGGCAACAACTGCACAACAGAGAGGGAGAAGCAGCTGGGCTAATTCTGGTTAGCCTTATGCGGACTCTCTGAGATCAGACAGCTCAATCCTCTTACTGCTACGTATGCTGCTCCATTGTGTTGTGAGCTTAGAGGAGATATGCGCTAACACCTGTCACAGAGCCTCTAACTGGGTGTGCGTTGTTCAAGCAGTTTTCACCTCGTCTCTGAGGTCGGAAAGCCCTGAAGTGTGATAGAAACTGAATGACTGCTCTCTTCTGCTGAGGCCATTCTGTTACTGAGCTGAAGGAAATGGAGGAGGCATTACATAAGCCTATCCGAAACTTTCCCCCCTCTCCTCTAGCTCTCTTTTTCATACCGTGCTCACAAGCTGCAAAGACAACCAAGTCTGGCCTCCAGATCTATATTTCATGAAGCCATTTCCTGTTTCCTCCTCTCCACAGTTTCATAACAGAAGGAAAACAGCTGTGCTCTCACGATCTGGGAGGAAAGAAACGGGGCGGGTGGAGGAGGAGGAGGGGGGAGAGAGGCTGGAGAATGGGGACTGCTGCTCACTGCCAGCCATCTGTGCTCCGTCTCCAAATGTCTCCCGGGTACAGTACTATTCTCATGGAGTCGGGCACAGTATGTGGAGATCATGTCATGAGAGATCCAACAGTTGAACTCACAGCAGTGAGGGAAACTTCTTAGAACGGGCTTTGAATTCATACCAAAGCACACATTACACAACAGGTTTCCAAGGGAAAGAGCGTGTGTGCAGTGAACGACTAATTTCCAAATGACTTCATCGGCATGGCAAGACAGCGGGGACGAGAGAAAAACATTGAAAGTTTCCTTGCGTCCTCTCTAGTTTGGGCCAGCTCGTGCTGCAAGGTGTACAAATAAGTGTTGTCAGTATACCAAAATAATTTTTTCGATGTCGATACCAAGTCAAGAATTGCGATTTCGAAACTTTTTCTGAAAAGGGAAAACACACTCTCAAATATCATTGCTGTGCTTTATTTTAAAACTGGGACAACATTCTAATCATATAACACACTAATAAATGAACATATTGTGATGAGTCAGCTGCCTCCCTCTAATTATCATTGGCACCCTGTCCTAAATCGATGCCCTTCACCAGGCTCCCGACAGGAGTGGGGGTGTGAGAGAGGATGGGCGCTGGATGAGCCAGGGCTGGCGGTGTGATGGGGCACACCTGAAGGAAATGGAGCCTCATCACCGCCGCTGTTTAAAAGCCCAACACTCCTCTCCTCGGGAGACCGGTCTCTTGCCCGTGCATGCACGCTGGTGTGCTCGTGGGTCCAGGAAGGGTGTGTTGAGGGATTCCCACGCCACCAGAGACGTGAGCTGCCAGACTGACGGTCCGGACGAGAACCACACCCTTTTATACGGTCATCTGGCCAGGATGCCAGGCCATCTATCCCCGTCAAGCGCCACGGCCAGTGAGAGGGATGAAGCCGCTGGAATGCCGGACTCCGCCCCTTACCTGGACCCTTCCTTCCTGAACACTGACCCACCTACACGAATCCCGCAGCACGAAGACCACTGTTTCCCTGTTTGTTTTGGACACTATCCCCCTTTGGACACTTTTATTCCCTCTTGTTTTATTTTCTGTTAATGGACGCCACACCCACTGTGTCTGTCGCTTGCTCCTCCCATGACAATATGAACAGCAGATATATTAAACTTTTGAACAAAATATGAAATATCAAAATATAAAAATTTAATTAAAGCAATGACATTCATAGAGAAAAAACGCAGATGTCCATAGGGAGGCACTGGAAGTGTCCATGCACATACACACATGAAATACGTCTCTTACAAATCTGGAACGCGGTCATTCTTTGAAGTATTTATACTAACAAATTTAGGAATTGTGACATTTTTAATTTCCGAGAATCGCAATACTTTTGACGTATCGGTGCACTGTTCAACCATAGTACAAATGACACTAAAAGTGAGCATTCCCAGTAGATTCCATGCAAAAACCTTCAGCTGAACATACAGCCACCCATGTTTGCCTTCATGACTGCCGATTGCACTGGTAACTGGAGAAAAAACAGAGAAGGACATATCCAGTCATAATAACACTGCTTCATCAAGCACAAGCCTTAATCTAGTTAACCATCCATTCACCCACGTCACTGCGTGCACCAGACAACAAAGGCATTATGGGAACTTGAGAGGGGACGCATTGCCCCCTCCTCCTGTGTTATCTGAGTTACCCTGTCAGAATGCCAGACAAAAGGCAAGGGCACAAGCCAGACGCCCATGTGGGACAGAGACTTGTGAGATGGCAGGTTTCACCCAGAAACACAATCATATGGAAAGACTGAACCACGTCTCACTGCAGCAGTAAATGCCCCTTTCTGGAACATTCCCTAGCAACATGCTATGAGTCACTTTATGAGAGGATGTGGAAGGGGCAAAATAATGAAAGGCAGAAATAAAATGACTGCAGAAGGTCGCTAGATGGAGGTACTGCTATTTCAGTAAATATTTGCAAGATTTTACAATTGTGTAGGACTTATTCTATTCAGAAAAGACAGAAGGAGGCACCTAAGCATTGTGGAATTTTCTCGTTCTTCTGTTTTGGGGAAACTGAGAGAAAAGGGAGGGTGAGCTTTTGAAGTCTTTCACCAGAGCAGCCCTTTTCTGGTGTGACAGACATTTTCCATTCACACACAAGGTGTATGAAAAAACACAAAAGTGCGAGAGAGACTGAGAGTATGTGGTAGACAGAGGAAAGGAAAGAGAGAAAGTGAGGACACTTCAATAAACTGAGTCTCATGGAACAAATGAGATCAGAGAATAACTCAAAGTCACCCAAAAAAACGTAGATGGGCCAAATCTACGAACTTGAGGAACACTGCATTCAATCGCTGAGTAAAAGTGATTGCTGCTATGTAATGCATGGCCTTTCGCAGCGGCACAGATAACAGGAAGTGCAATGGAGAACGGGGGCACATTTAATCGTGCCAGTGGTAGGAGCTATTCATCTGTGCCTCGCTGGCAAAGCGGCACTGTCACCTAAGCAGGGCGCAAGCCACTGACCTCGCTTTCTAATCTGAGATAAAGCACTCGTATTAAAGAGATGCCCCATACGGGCGCCAGACACGTCTAGACTCCCCATGCCATAACACCCACTTTTCTTTAATTATTTAACCTCCTGGTAAGACTTACAAGATAAGCTCTGCCTGGGCCTAGACGCCACCTGCTACAGAGTCCCCTTATTCCCACCCCCAACCTACAGCTCATCTCATCCCACCGATGACACCGACTCACCACAAATATTGTTTTACACCCCTCTTCTCCTCTTCTTCCATTTGACACCCCTTCTCTTCCTCCTCCACCTCTCACTACGTTCGCCCAGGCGGATTGAGTCATATCCCCTTGAAACAGGACCCAGCCCTTGGTTTAGTTCTTCATCAAATAGTGTTTGGTACTTGATGTTCTTTCTGTAGTTCTGACGGCATGACAGAGCTCTTCAAGCACTCCACAGCGCAACAGCGTTTGTGCCGACAACGGACACATGCTGCGTACCATATACTGTACATCGTCCTCTGGGAATTTGATTCCTGGTACACGTGTGTATACTAACACACACTTAAAGTTAGGACAAGCTTTCATCCTCATAATCATATTTTCACCCTCATAATCAATGTTATTCCATGGTGAGGCTATTCCAAATTCGTGGTCTCGGTCCACAGGGAAGTCTTGAGAGCAGGCATGTGGGGACCTCACACTGAGGCATGCTGGGATATTACACACTCTGCTTAGACCAACTCATCTCAACCCACATCCTGAAGGGATGAAAAGATTTTAACATAAAAAAAAAACATTAAAACACAAAAACATTAAACATACACTGACAAAATGCAAAACAATACCAGGAACATCTATTAAGAAAGGGTCAATTTTAATTTAATTTAGACTTTAAATTGGTTAACATGCCGCAGAGGAGGGAACAAACCCAGAAACAACACAAAGATATTTAACTGGCTGTGTATTTTATACTGCACTGGTATCAGTGAGCCAATGCTTAATTTTTGGATCAAAAGATTAAATTGCTAAAAAGTTCAATTTTCCTCCATTTTGTTTATGTGCTCTGCATGATCCAAACAACATAAATGATTGGGGAGAGGTCAGGAGATCTGTGTTTCTTGCAAGTGACACAATGCAAATATCTCTCAAACATGTACTGTATGTGTCACACTGCCAAACCCCAGACAAACTCTATTGTTTCCCTCTGTGCTCATTTCCATTATCTCTTTGGAAAAGTAAAGAAAGAACGGGAAGCCTTGATAGCTTTAGCCCTGGCAGGATAATGTCTTCTTAACCTAGAGCTGGGAGACTCGGAGAATAATTGTGAACATCAAGTCAACAACATGATGATTACTACAAGGTTCAGCATGTGATTTCACTGACTGCTGTAATACGAGATGTGAAGGTAGGAGCCCATCCTATCTGAACACTGACTCACTAGATTAACACACAAACAACCCCTTCGGCCTCCACGTGCTCCCTGAGGAACAAACTACTGTACCTCCAGAGCATCATCTCCTACGCAGCTGACACTGCCGTACACGCAGAGACAATGAGTGGTTGACGAATGGGACCAAAAAAAAGTCTGACAGAATAAAACATGCTAGAAACGTCCTTCTTGATCATAGAATGGACAGATCTGGCCTTGGAGGCTGATTGGTCAATACAGTGTTCCAGTTGTGCTAAAATAACCCATATGGTAAAAACTATTATCTGTATGACTTATCTATATACGCACAGTGCACACCTCCCAAAGATGCCAACCAAACTTACATCAACATCAAACTTAGTTTTATTATTTGTAGTAAAATTAATCAAAATAAAATCAACAGTTTTTTGTTTACTTGCATGTCATGTGACCATTAATAAACTTTAGAGAACCATGAAGATGCAAATGTAATACTCACTTAATGAATTTTAGGGGAACTTCAAGTAGATTTTTCAGGTGAAATAATATATTTCTTGATAATTTACTGCAATTGAGTGAACAATATTTAATAATGTAATCAATAAAAAGTAACTGTAGACTGATTCTAACTATTTAAAAAATGTAATTTAATATAATTGCAAGTACTTAATTTTTGGAATCTGATTATGTAATCCAGATAACATGTAATCAGTTACTATCCAGCACTGGTTAAGAGTCTCTTTAGCCATAACTATATTGACAATACAGGATGTCCTCTCATATGGTTAAAGGGTTAGTTCATCAAAGAATTAAGCCATAAATTACTCACCCTGAAGTAATTATAGGCGTATATGACTTTATTCTTTCAGAAGAATTCAGTAGTAGTTATTTCAAAAATTGTCTTTGATCTTTCAAGCTGTTTGATGTCACTCAGCATGTTGCACTCCATCAGTCCTTAAGAAGTTTAATAAAAAGCTCATCCATTTAAAAACAAAATTGTCTCACACGGCTCCAGGGGGTGAACAAAGGCCTCCTGAAGCGAATTGAGGCATTTTTTGTAAGGAATATATCCATATTCAAAATGTAATAATCACTTTAATCCAGCTTGCACTTAAAGCTGTAAACGAAGCAGTTCCGGGGGAATGATATACGAGGTCAGCTTTGCGCCGCTCGGAAACGCAGCGGAGAGATCAAAACAAAACAACGGTCACTACAGAATTACAAAACGAGGATTTGTAAAGAAGAATGTCGGAGGATTTCGATATAAGCCAAGAGGAGACTGGTTTTCCTTTGCTGGAGTAAAGAAACTTTGCTTCCTTTGCTCCCGTTGACAAACGCCGACATGTGCAGCTTCTGTTTTACATCAGCAAGCTCAAGCTGGATTAAAGTGATTATTACTGTTTGAATATGGATATTTTTACGAAAATGCATTGATTCGCTACAGGAGGCCTTTGTTGACCCCCTGAGCCGTGTGAGACACTTTTTTAATGGATGAGCTTTTTATTAAACTTCTCACGGACCGATGCAGTGCAACACATGCTGAGTGGCATCAAACAGGCATCATAAAGAGACTGGTAATTTAGGCTTGTGATTGTGTTTGTTGAGAGGATATTATGTTTAAATATTGTTTTAATGTGTAGTTGTTGTATTTTAAAATGTTGTCTTACTGTATGGCTGCTACCTTGGCCAGATCTCTCGCTACCTCGCTGCATGCTGGGACAGGGAAAATACTCATATTTATATCCAGAAATCAAAATGTACTTCTTGACCTGCTAATTGTAGGTTAACATAGAACATTTAATGGCCATTAATAAATCCTACCATGAAACTACCATGTATTCTGCATTATTTTTAATGATAATATATTTTTTGTCTTTGAAACAATTAGGCTGTGTTTTCAACAAACCGCACAGGACACTTGCATAATAAACGAGCCATAACAATGTGAAGACAGACAGTGATTTCGTTACTCATTTTTTCATTTTGGTGGCTAAATGTGAGAAATATTTTGAAAGCATGTCATCACAAGTTTTGGAGGAATAAACAATGTTAAATTAACCTACATTAAATTTGCAGTTAAGTTTTGGACCCTGTTTATATATAACAAATCTTAGCCATTAAAGGTTCAATAAAATGAATATACTGGTTGGATAATACAAATGACAAGGGCAATTTAAGTGCTAATTTTTCCCAGACACACCAACTGCAGACTGTCTTTATAAAATAATGCTGCCCCATTCTCTCAGTTTGGGGTCAGGTCCCCGACAGACTTTCAAATAAGGGTCAGGACACATCCCTCCCCCAGTGTCAGCCACAAGAAACACAACAACAAAGCTATAATGTGATGAGGGCTTAATGTTGCTATGTTTATATATAATAAACTCTAGAATAGCAATGTGGAAATAGTATACAATAATACTGCAATGCAATCGCTTTGAGTGTGTGCAAAATAAGTACAACTGAGAATATTACAATGACTTAAATGCATGTTTTACTTCCTCGATTACATTTCCAAAAACAATCCCTCAAAAATACTGCCCCTGTTGTTACATACATCATGTAAAAAATAAAACTAAAAAAATATATACATTACTAAATACAGTTATTTATTACAGTGTATTGTTATATTGGGGCATATTAATAATAATTCTTCCTTAAATTCATTTAGTAAAAAAAAATGTAAAAAAGAATATGCCTTTTATTTATTTTTATTAAGATTTGGCAAATCGATTTCTTACTGTGAAACAATCACAGCACAAAAAATTGTAATCCACAAATCCAAGCATCATTGTGTGCTGTGAAATATAGACTAGACCTAAAATATTCAAATGATTAAATAATCCTTCGTGTTTTAGCAGGTTCTGTTCTAGTAATTGCCAATGCAGAACAGAGTGTTTTTATATTTAAATCTGGCAGCCTGCACTCTACAAGGACGAGCACCATGAATGAGAAGCTAAGGGTTACGGCAAAGACCTTCTGACCTTTCAACCCTGAGAGCAGGGGGTAGGAGGGCTGCTGTCTGGGAGCAGGACCCAGGGCATGCATGCTTGATGAGAGGGGATGGGTGTGAGACACACAGTCTGATAACATCACGTCTGATCTGATTCTGTTGCGTCTGCTGTCTGCTCGGCTGTCTCTTTTGCCCTGAGCACCAATGCACCATTTTACAACAACAAAAAAAGCCAGCGGAAGGGAGTCCAGACGCTGTGTGTTATGCGCATAAATCGTTTACATTCCTGGGTAAAAGCTAAACAGCGACACTGCTTTAGATAGGTCTACATTCTGCCACGACTGCTCTGAAAACCACACGCAGGGTTTTTTTTTTAAATCCAGTGTCTATGTCTGCATTAAACCTATGTTTTTCTTCTATAAACTTAGTTTCCTTGTATGTTCTGTTTTTGCATTCAGACAATTAAGGGCTATAAAGCTAACCACACACATACACATACAATCAATCTTTTTACCAGTTTTTAAATCAAATTAAAACAAAATGAAATAAACTTAAAATATACACTAGCTTTTAAAAGTTGCACACCAAGGCTGCATTTTTTTTTTTTGTCAAGAATGCTGTAAAAATAGTAATGTGAGATAATATTATAATTTAAAATTACTGTTTTCTATGTGAATATATTTTAAAATGTATTTATTTGTGATCAAAGCAGAATTTTCAGCATCATTCCTCCAGTCTTCAGTGTCACATGATCCTTCAGAAATCAATCTAATATACTGATTAGCTTTTTTCTTTTCTTTTTTTTAACAATTGTTTTCATTAAGTATTATTATTAATGCTGAAAACAGTCGTGCTGCTTAATAATTTGCTGTTGAATCCATGATTGCATTTTTTCAGGATTTATCAACTTAAACTTTTTAACAGTATTGTATTTTAAGTGATTTCTGAGAAAATATAGTTTAAAATAGGAACCCATTTTTAATTTCTAATAACTTGCTTGATATTATATTGGATATTGAAAATCCTGTAGCAGTAGATTAGGAGATCAGTGTTTTTATGCACTGTACATTTATTAATCACTATAATATGTGACTTTCGATCACAAAACTATTCCTGTGGATACATTTTTCGAAATTGATATTTATACATCATCTGAAAGCTGAATAAATAAGCTTTCCATTGATGTATGGTTTGTTGGGACAATATTTGGCTGAGATAAAACTATTTGAAAATCTGGAATCTGAGGGTGCAAAAAAATCAAGATATTGAGAAAATCACCTTTAAAGTTAGACTTAGCAATGCATATTACTACTAAAAATTCACATTTTAATATATTTACAGAAGGAAATATACAAAATATCTTCATGGAACATGATCTTTACTTAATATCCCAATGATTTTTGGCAAAAAAGTATCATTTTTGACCCATACAATGTATTGTTGGCTATTGCTACAAAAATACCCCAGCGACTCAAGACTCACATATTAAAAAAAAATAAAACAAATACTGAACACACAACTGCCACTGTGTTGTGCCTAAAGGAAACGACCTCCAAATAAAAAGGGCTGACATCAGACACAAGTCTGGTCCTCTGGTTACACAAAAGCCAAACACAGGCGAGAGACGTGCACCCTTAAACCATTATCAGCACCCCCCCATCAGACAGCATGAATACATACATGGGTCTGTCCACACAAAACACTACCTCCCTCCCTGCAAACCTCCAGCATGACTACCAATCTCCTCTGAGCCCAGTCCCCGGGGCCCGCTGGGAGTCCCAGAGGGTGGTGGGGGGCAGACACGAAGGCCAATGTCAAGGCTGGCTGGCTGCTGCTGTCAGAGGGCAGAGCTCATCACTGGCAGGAGCGGAGGGTGACACCCCAAGCTGCTCACTCTTTGGCTTCCAAAGACACCCAGAACACCGTGGTGAAACGACCCGATCTAACAGAGGCTGACTTTGAGCTAGTCACCAGAGAGCAACTAATATAGTGATGCTAAAGAAAATGCAAGAATTAAACATAAAAAGAGTGAAATTGAACTTCTTGTTAAATATACATTAATAATTTGTTTGTTTAAATGGCAAATTTTTAGGTGAGTTGACAGTAGCTCATCTGTTTTCAAACGCTTTTCCATTTATATTTCTTCGTTGACTTCGTATTTTTTTGTATGATTGTCATTTAGAAAACCGTTAGCATGAAGATCTACTGCCTTTGGTTGAGTGCAAACAGATCACAGGAAAACAAATTAACAAGATCATACAAATTCATATGAATTAGCCACAAATTTGTGAAAGAAAAAAACAAAAAATTAGCTCCTAGAGATTGTATTGAAATGTATACGTCTTGTGTAAGTGTATCAAAAGTAGTGTATCATTTGTTTAAGTGGTTCATGTGAATGAATCAGTATTTAAAAAAAACTATTCTCAGATTAAGGTCTTCTTTTTTAGTAGGTATTTAGTTAAATACTAGTTATTCAAATTAGAGGGCAAATTAATTTTCTTTTTATTTATCTACTTAGTGTAATGAAGTTTAATGCTGTCAGCGCCCCAACTGAGATTTAAAAAGCCTTGTTGTGTGGCAGAAAAATTTGGTTCTGATTAAATTATACATTATTATGTTATATAGTTGCACTGTCGAAAAAAAAGCTTCAATTTACAAAGAAAGAAAAAGTGTGCAATTTCACTCAGAATTAGTAAATTTTAAAAAAATTACAAAGAACAGCAAGTAATGCATTGAATAAAACATGACATTTTGACGACTGAAATATACTTTCATGTAAAATGTATTATTATTTATAGTGAAGAATTTTTTTTTTTTTCACACAGTGTAGTGACTTTTTTTGTTAGTAGCTTGTAGTATAAAGTAGCTTGTCAGTAGTTCTTCGAACTACTTATAATTATAAGCAGCTCGTAGTTTGGACAGCTACTGTTTCAAAGTAGCTTCCTGCCAGTCACAAAGACAGACGTTTTTCACTTGCAGTCCAAGAGACACATTTCATTAGCACAGCGTTGTTATCTTGGTGGAATGGATCTTCGCTAGGTTTAATGATCTGACGGAAATGGAATGGTGCATTTTAGTGCATTTCGTTTTAGTACTGTTGTAAAAGATGAATCTAGTTACCCCTCAGCGGGACAACCCACCCCATGTGTGCCTTTAAACCCTTTTGACATGACACTGAGCACACAGACACACACACAAACACACACGCACGCACCCTCCTCGAAGCGAGAGCAGGCCATACAAAGATTAGCAGGAGGGGTTGACAGCTGACCTCCGGTGTGACCTCATCACACTTGCTCACAGACGCACACACACCACTCGTGCATTAGGTGCATTAGGTTATTGGATGGAGCGCTGTTATGGCCGGGCTGGGCCTGTAAAGTCCAGTTTTGATGGCCCTGCCCGGGGTTACTGGGGCAGGGGTATGACCTTGAGTCCACCCCGGAGCCACACTGGAGAAGATGAGCAGAACAGAGCGTGCATATTGTATTGGACAGAGCACTAGAGTCCACAGGGTCGTCTGACTGACACCTCTCTAACAAGGCAATTACTGATCTCTCCTATGTGTTCACACACAACTGCTCTGCTCACAAACACTTGCACAATGTGAACCACTACCACACATGCTCCACAACTTCACTTAGTCGAGAGCTGGGAGGGAGTAATAATGAATGAAAATAAAATGTGCACCAATAATTTGTGACCATAAACCAGTAATAGAGAGTATTAGCATTTTTTTATGTTATTGATAGGCAAATATTTGGTGAATATGCAGATAATATAAAATTGTTTTGAAGAGTTAATTTGCACATAGTATGACAAATTATAAATTGGAGCTTTCAAGATTAAATGGTTAAAAAACTGTAAAAGTATCAACTTAAAATATCAATTTATACTGTTATATCAGTTAAAAGAAAAATCTATCAATACATTTTAACAGTAACAAACAAATTTATGTGTTCATGTGATAAAAAAGTGTTAAGCGATTACTATTCAAATTTTACTATATTATAATGCTTTAATAATGAAAATGTTGATTTTTTTAAAACTTTATGATTTTTGTGCATTTTTGTAATAACTGGAACTTCGCCAAATGTACCAAAATGTATAATGAATGAAACTAAAATGTTGCACAGTTTATTGGTGATCATAAATCAGCAATATATAATATAGATAATATAATATTTGCATGTAGTATATAAATAAATTGGAGCTTTCATGAAAAGAAAATTGTATATTAAAAAATATATAAAATCAACCAATGTACTGTTATCACTTACAAGGAAAACTATATTAATAAAGTTTAAAAATATACTGAACAAATCTGGTATTTGAAATTGGTACGTAGTACATACGTTGTAAAGTGTTAAGCATTTATTTCATTTTTTTTTTTACACTATATTACAATGCTTTAATTCACTAGCATTCTTGATTGTAGTAAACACGATTTTGTTCATTTTGGTAATAATATTTAAATCTACACTTTTACAATATAAATAAATAAATAATTGCAGATTAAATGAAAATTACTGGAGTAAGTTACAATGTTAATGTGTTGCTTACTATTTCTTTGTTACTATTTGTGAAATTGACTAGCAACTTCTGAGTGTGAATTGTTTGTACACCAAATTTTTTCAGTGTATCTAAAAAAACTAAAACATTATAGATGAAACAGCCAATATAACGGTTATCGGTTATAACCAAAACATGTGGTATTGGCCAAATATGGCTATTAATGCAAAATTTTGGCTATTGCCATAATTCTTGCACTAAAAGCAACTTCAATGCCAAGATATAACTTTAATAACCTAAGCTGACTGTATCACCTTTAATGACATTTCAAAACCTGTTACATTAAGTTTAAAAACACAAGAGCCTCCCACGCTCAACTTTTACTACCATGTTTCTAAAGGCAGCATCTGTCATAAATAGTTAACAACATAGACAGAACCTCCGGCCTCTGACAATAAACACTCGACTCTTGTGTCCCGTCTCAGGCCTCACCCTCCGGCCCGGGCCAAGCTTCGGCCCGCCAGTGGAAAATAAAAAAGGTGCCAAATTGATGCAGAGATCAGACATTGACAAGGATGGTGTTTTTGTCCCCTGCGTATTCGTTACATACGAGCTGCGATGCACTAGTGAGCCAAATGCCAGTCCAATATCCTGTTTCTCCATTCTGGTGCTCGACTTTGGCCGCTGCCCCACTGGAAATGGATTACACTAACCCTGTGTGTGCAGCCATTTGCGAGCTAGAAAGAAAGAAAGTCACAATGATCGTGCATTTCTTTTGCCGTGCAGCACAACTAGCAATGCAACAGTGCCTTTCCACACGGTGCTCTATTAATAGCCAGGTTCTGTTTTCAATGGAAATAGCCGTATGGTGTAGGGCCTTTGTCAGATAAGATAAGCAGCCTTTCGCTCGCAAAACCTCAGACGCAGACTGTGCCTAAAACAGCAGACAGAACAAAAGCTAATTCGAGGCCAGACCTGGAAAAGACGAGAGGGAAGGAAACTCCTAGAATCCAATAACATACACATGCACGAATGCTAAAGCTAATACGCCACTGATAATACAGCCAAGTTTTGAATGCTGAGCCCTGAAAGGAGTGTCCTTTTGGAGATTTGGTGTGTGTCTGCTGTGTCACTGGCTCCCCCAGTTTTCCAGCCCTGAATGCAGACAGCACTGCAGTAGAATCTGAGTGCCAAGTCACCAGGCATTCCACTGTCTGCACAACGGCCCGTCCCGATCACCACAGCACAGACACGGAAACCCACAAATACATGCTCACCCTCACGTGCCCACACACATATATACAGCATAGGATTGGTATGCTTTAGCATTCAGGAACAAGGAACACACAATGTGCCAAGACCACCCACCAAGCATGGGTAGGGAAAATTAATCCTAACAAATAACAAAAAAAATGAATGTATTGAAAACTGTCAATAATGAGTATGGGTCATATTTCTTCAAATTGAAAGCATGAAATAATTATATTTTGTATAAAAAGAAAACATATTAGATTTTAGGACAACTGAATTTGTTTGCATTGTGACATTTTAATCAAAGATGCAAATAAGAAACTCTTTAATGAAAAGTCTTTAATGAATGTAGATTTTTTTTAAATGTTGGTAATTTTCCAGTGTTGCACATTTCCAGAGCTCTCAGAAACAGATGTTGTCATAGTTGGGTAAATTTATATATATTATGTAATTTTTGTGTTCACATTTGCTTCAGTATATCTAAGGATCCATGACAGTGTTTTTATGACTTTGCAAATGAGGAAAAAAAATATAGAATAATAATAGAAGAGAGAAAGAAGCCAAATTTGCACAAATTCCCCCAGCAGCTACATTAGAAACATTCACAGTGTGAACTAGTTTTCTGTAAGTTAATGCCAAAGTAATAGAACAAAAAGTATAGTGTTATAAATGTACATTAATGTTTTTTATTTATAACTCTAAAGTATTTGGGGTTATAAAAATGTATGTGGGATTATCATAAAATAATGTCACATTTCCAAAGAATGGAAAATTCTTAATGGTGCTTTAAATTCTTTATTCAAAAAGTAATATCACTTTTTTTTTCAGTGTGAAAAGTCAATCGTTTTCATGAGATTCATCTATCTATAAACCCATCTAATTTCTCTAATCTCAATTTTATGCAAAACACAAAAACCTTTTGCCATTTCCCCTGATTCTTTCTTATGCAGTCCTCACTAGCCCAAGGACACCGCATATGCATCATACATCTTACAGAACAGAAATCAATTCAAGTTCATGAGCAAATGAAAAGTTTCTGGGTCAAGACATCAGTGCCGTCTACCAGGGGGCTTTGAGAAGAGGGACGATTCTTTTATATGAAGGTTTACTTTTAATAATTCATCCCATTTGCGGCAGAAATAGCCAGTGTGAGTACTAATTATGACAGGCCCTTTTGTCCTGTGTGGATTCAGACAGCCCAGAGTCTGAGTAAGATAGTCTGGGCTGAAGAGGGGGAAGGGTTGCCTGGCTGCCCACTCCAGACTGCAGTGAACCAATTCCCAGCAATAACGCCAGCGGACGTACACACATATTTGAGATCTACACACTTTACCCCGCAGTTTTCATGTTATGATTACAACAAGAAGTGGCAATTGCAAAATGATCCACAAAGTAACATCACATTAACTACATGCAGTTCATATGTTTAGTATAAATGCAAATGAAAAATGTGATTGATCATTAACTACATTAATGGTGAGAATAAACACATCTGGACAACGAAAGGTGTGTTTGTCTGGGAACCATGCAGAAGGAATAGAGTTAAAGAATGTGTGCACTATGGCAAGCTGGTTTAACATTTGTACTTAAAACTATTTTTACATTATTACCAAGTTACTTTTTTTAATAGTGACTATTCATTATATATCAATACTTATTCCAACAATGCTAAGTATCTGTAAAAATAGTTTCAGTATCAGTACCATTTATCCTGATGTGAATTAAATAGATATCAGTGCTTATTTATTAAACACCAGTGCAAAGCCAAATGAACTACACTTTAAATTGAATAATATGAGATAAAATAAAATTTCAACTGAACTGTAAAGTAGCCATCCTGGCCAATCAAAATACAAAAGACAAGTAAAAAAGCAACAGTACACAATGAAATACGAAATGCAACTAGCTTCTTTAAAATCTTAAATCTCCTAAATTGGTGCTAGTAGCTAATAAATAACTATGAGACTAATAATTATTGCATCAGCTACTAGTAATTAAGAAAAGAAGAAAAAAACATATGTAACATAAAACAGACACTAGTTAGTTTTAAGAAATAAATGTTAAACCGACTTGCCATATTGTGCGCAGCCCCCACAGCAACACCAGCAATATTCAACTGATGCATTGAGTTGTGTTCCAGTGCCAAACACTCCCAGACACCCGAGTCATCAGCGACACTCATTTCTATTAATATATTGAATTGGTCAAACGGTTTAAAATACAACAGACTCATCAAGAATTCGTTACTGACAAACACGTCTTATTCTGGGGGCGCTGAACGAATATGTGATTACGCCACAACCAAATTCGATGGGTGTGCAAGTGAGATAATTACTAATAACAGTCACATACTGCAATAATTGGACCCGAGAATGACATTCACATTCAAACGAATCTTTAATACGTTCGCGTTTGACATACCCGCACCGCTTGGTGCCATAATAACGGATTCGGAAGTGTTACATTTACATTTGATACGTTTTCGAATGCGGACCGAACTAAATGACTGAATCTCAAACGGGTATGTTGTCACCAGGCTGAGTCGAGTATACGGTGAACATCACACGTTTAAAAGCATTCCATTTTTACTCGCTCCGCGTTCGAAATTCGTCCAAATGTAACCGTTTTAGGAGAAGCGTTCCATTCCCTCCGCATTCAAAAACGGCTGAGAAAAACCCGCCCTACTTACATATATCCATTCCCTGTGGCTGGGATAGGGTGCAGTTGCAGGAGCATGTGTCATTGGAGTTGGCGTTGTTGTTGTTGTTGTTGTTGCTGGAGCTGCTGTCCGGGACCGTGGTGTTTCGCATGGGGGCTCGGGGAAGTGACGGGACGGGGGGGAAGAGAGCCGCCGGCCGCGGCCCTCACATGAACTGAGGAACACTTCCACAGCAGAGTCTCATGCCATTCTCGCGACTCTTCGACGCATTTTCTGCTGCTAGACTACGGTAAATACGTTCCCAGCATCTTGACGGTCTTTTCCTCTCGCTTTCATTCAGGAGAATGGCTTTCTGTGACGGTCTCAGGCTCACAGCCCACCTCCTCCTGCGCCTCCCTCTTCCTCCGAGAGGGGAGCAGCTCCAGACAGACAGACAGGAGCGGTGGGAGGGAGACTGGCGCTGACAATGGCGGTGGAGAGAGAGAGAGAGAGAGAGAGAGAGAGAGAGAGAGAGAGGTTGCTCTACCCTCAATGGGACTGTGTGTGTGTGTGTGTGTGTGTGTTAGAGGCGGTTAGAATCACACACACACAC
Source organism: Carassius auratus (assembly GCF_003368295.1). Lineage (NCBI taxonomy): Eukaryota > Metazoa > Chordata > Actinopteri > Cypriniformes > Cyprinidae > Carassius > Carassius auratus. The sequence goes on from NC_039261.1 coordinate 4,615,758, forward strand.
ACTCATTAGTGCCAGCCACGACCAATCAAGGCAGGCATTGAAGAGGCTTTAACCTTGGGCTGACCCCACAGTCTAGCAGATATTCAGCAGATGTGTCAGACACCCCCCTTCTTTCCCAAACTGTCTGCGGTCTATAAATATATCCGGGGTGGTTTGGTGTGGGGAATGTCCGGCTGAGTGGGCAAAGTGAAGTAAACTGAGTTTGTGAAACGCATTGCACCCCCAAAAGTATTTGGACACTTAAGCCGCACTTAATTTGTGAATTTAATGGCACTGCATTACAAAATATCACACCAAGTGTCATCTGCAAAACACGATTATAGAGCTTTTATGAGAACCAATCACTTCACTGATGTCACGGTGCTTTTTGGATGCAGCAGTTCTCCACCAGAGAAACTACAATTGTAGTAATGTTTGACAACCGGAATATGACTGAAAACTTATTCTGAAAATGTATATTTAGCTTGAAAATCTTAAGTTTAAAATGATTTAATATTTTAAGTTTGTTATATTTTTGGGCCAAGCACATATTTAAAGGGTTAGTTCACCCAAAAATGAAAATTATGTCATTAATACTGTACTGTATAGTGTACTGTTTGAGTGCATGCATTACTCCGGGATATTGGTTTGTTTGAACTCGGAGGGAGTGTCAGCCACATTAAAAAAGTTAACAGCTTAAGTCATTTGTGGATTAATGCGTATTAGAGACGCGAATCGTTTAAAACGATTCATTTCGATTTGGTGAACTGAATGATTCGTTCGCGAACCGGATATCCTGCTTTGTTTTGAACTCTCTCTCACACAGACACGGAAGAGAAGACAATGCTGAATAAAGTCGTCGTTTTTGCTATTTTTGGACCAAAATGTATTTTCGATGCTTTAAAATATTCTAACTGACCCTCCGATGTCACATGGACTACTTCCATGATGTTTCTCTTACCTTTCTGGACATGGACAGTATACCGTACACACAGCTTCAATGGAGGGACTGAGAGCTCTCGGACTAAATCTAAAATATTTTAAACTGTGTTCCGAAGATAAAAGGAGGTCTTACATGTTTGGAACAGCATAAGGGTGAGTTATTAATGACATAATTTAAATTTTTGGGCGAACTAACCCTTTAATTCTAAAATCAAGAATTATCTTTTAATTAAAAAAGCCAGTTTTACAACTATTAATTTGTAATTAATATTTTTGTGACATTATATTCATGACAATTTAAGCATTTGGGTACTTGAGTCAAATTCTAATTTATTTAATGTTAAAATTATTATTATTATTAATATTTTATTTAATATTATTTAAATTATATATTTATCAGTGTTATTGTAGTATTTATTGACGTTTAATTAGCTTTTATTTTCATATTTTATACATTTTTGTATTTCAATTTCATTTTTCTAATATTGTCTTTTTTATTTAGCTTTATTATAAATAATGAAAATTATTTTTGTATATATTACAGTACATAATAATCAGTACTGTAGTGAGTAATGCAAAAATTCTAAAGATTTGTATTTTAGATGTGTAAAAGTTTTTTTTTTAATTATTATTATTGTTAATTTTGGCTTTGATGTAAATGTGACCCAGACATGTTTTTGTGATGCCCTAACACAACTAGCTCTAAATCAAATAAGGAAACACACACTATCTGTGTGAAAAGACAAAACAAAGAAATGTTTATGTCTCAAAAGCAAAGGACATGAGGCCTAATTCAGTCGTGTTTACTAAGATGAAACGTTTAGGCCATTTAACTGTGTTTTTAAGGACTGTTTGTCAGACTGGAGAGCTAAAATTGGCCTTGCTATGTCTGAAACTGAAAGAGATGCATGTTTTGCTTTAGCGCCGCCTGGCGGCCTCTCAGCTCATGGCACCACTGCGTTGCTAGAATGGGAAGAGTGACCTGTGTTTGTGGCCTACTTTCACCTGTGACCTCTCACGGATGGTTTGAAGTGTTCCAGGCAGAGTTGTCCGATAAGACAGTCTGCGGTGAGACAAGCTTTCCCTGTGCGAGACGGTCACGGTAAGGTCAGACAGATAAGAAGAGTTTATGACAACCTCTGAATTTTTTTAAAAGAAATGTTACTGGGTGACATAACTATAAAACCTAGAAAAACTTCAAACTATTTTGCTTGACTTGTCATCCCGAGAAAAATAAGTCTGCTAATCAGATACATGATTTATGGTGTCATTAATGTCCAAAGCGCAATGGATTGCATGTCAAAAGTTTATAATTGTGCAAACACCTAAGTATGAGCAATAGAGATGCCTTAGCCAACACAACACATGACAGTAACTTCAAGGAAAATGAAAGGAAAACTGGAATCGTTTACACTAAATCACATGGCACAGGCTTCGTAGTTACCTAATACTAATTAAGCTTTCTTACAATATCAGCTAACACCACAGACGACTCCTTTCAATGCCTGTCAGTGTCTTTAGGGATGAGTCATAGAGTCTGTTGCTGGAGGCCAAGCTTCTTACAGCTGAGACGCAGACACATCCGTCTGGCTCCGTCACAGCACCTGTGATTGCTCAGGTGGAAGTCTAAATCACACTGCCTTCAGCCATCACATCAGCAGAGATCAACATCACAGTGAGAACGAGCGCTGCACCATGTCTGATGTCTAGCCAAACAAGTAAACCTGCCGTTTATTTATGGAAGCAGACGGGAACTTCAGACCAATGTATTACAAACACACACACTTGAACAGAAACACTAGAGAGAACATTTCATTGACATTTTTTATTTAAACTGGTTCTAATCATGTCACTCAAGAGATAAACTCATGTTAAATTGACAGTTAAAACTGTAGGTACATGTTTTTTTCAGTTATTGGGAATCATTTTTCAGGCATTATAGGACGTCATTTTAGTGCTGTATACAGTTTATTACCGTATATTTCATTATCTAACATGCGCTGTTAAAAAAAGATCAAAGTTAAAATGCTACAGTAAAAAAAAAATGTTAATTTGTTAACTGTAAGTTAACTTAAACTGTAAATGGTTTAACATCACCCACACACACACACATATATATATATAATTACCTGTTCTTTAACTAAACTCTAAATATTTTCATATATAATAAAAGTATGTAGAAAGATTATCATCAACATTGTCACATAAGAAGTTTTTCCTAAGAAAAAATACATTTATAAATAAATATATTTTACTGTGATATTGGTCAATCCTAACATTGACAATTTTATTAGTAGAATATTTTACAGTAAAATTGCATGTATTAATTAATTCTAAAATTCGAACATAAATTATGTATTATTTTTATAATAAGATTTTAAGTTAAAATGTTAATTAATAAACACAGTACATCACAATTTGATGTTTTACTGTGTTTGTGAGGCCAAGTATACATAGTTTTACCTGGCTACTATTTATTTATTTATTTGCTTGTTTATTTATTTTTGCATTAAAAAAAATAAAGAAATAAAGAAAAAAACGGCTTGTCAGATTTAGCACAACTTTGTACCCAAACTATAGCTCAAAACACAAAGCACACACCAAGCGAAGTACTACACATAAATAGGCAACAGTATTGATCAGAGTAGCTGCAGTCAGCTTTGACTAATGTAATCCTCATTAGTCCTCTCTCTCTTACCAGACTATCAGCTATGGTAATAACCTAAAATGAGCTACTAAAGAGAAGAAAGGAAGAACGGCCAAACACACAGGAATAAATCAGACTGAAACAAACCAATACAAATGCAGGTTCTAGTGGGTTTGCATCAAGCCTGCCAAGTTTGTTTGTGTGTGTGTTTTACCTGAGGATGGGAGATATTGATAGGCTGTAAAGTCATGGGCGGCGAGCGGCCGTGCCCCTGGGAGATATGCAGTCTCTCGCTGCCGCTGTGATGAAGTGTTTACATGAAGGGATCACCCTGAGGGGGCGGTATTCATTAACCAGTCTTACAGACTCAGACTATTGACTTCTCACTCTAGACTGAACCTCTCTCTCTCTCTCTCACACACACACACACACACACACTTTTACCTTTAACACACTTTCCACAATTTCTGTTTGAGTAGCTGCTCTTGAACTTGGACTTTTGTTATTGAGCTCTGTTTCCAATTAGAGCTCCACAGCACCTCATTTTATTCATTTACAGACTTTACAGACCAATCCTAAACTATAGCTCTGGGGAGTCTTTAATTCAAGAATGGAAGGAATAAAAAAGAGAAACAAGACTTTTTACATGTTATGAGGAAAATATGAGTGGCGCTAGCTGGTAACTGTCAACCTCAAATGGCATTCAAAATCCAGTTTACTTCCACTTCCACAATTCCAGTTTACTTTGTATTTAAGAGGATGAAAAAAAAAATTATGTGATGTTTTTTTTTTTTTTTTTGTGAAACAAAAAGGTTCTATCAACAAAGTCGAGCTCTAACTTGGTTCTACAAGGTTCTATCTGTGGGCCAATCAGAACTTCGAATGCACACATGAGGACCAATCAGGATTAACTTTCTTAGTCATGTCGCTGGACTTCTCCATGACAGCAGGAATGATTGAATGTTAAATATTTCAAATGTGAAACATTTTTCAATGTTTTTTCTCTATTAAAGAACAGATAATAAAAAATTATGAAAGAATGTCTGTTTTCTGATTTTTATTTTTATAAAATAAAAAAAATTGTATAGGGTCGCTGGCGACCAGAGGTAGCCTATGTAATAGTTTAAGTATATTTTTCCTGCACCACTATAATTAAATATCTGATGACTCATTAAATGCAATTCACATTCATAGAAAATGACGACTTGATGTTTCACTCATAATTACCACCACAGGCATAAAATAAAATACCTGCAAAATCTGAACTGACTTGAATGGCTTTACTGCAGAACAATTACTGTAATGTGCAATGAAATATAAGTGTCAGTCTTTGGATGGTGGATGTTGTGAATAGCAATCAAAATGTTGTTTTTGAAGACGTTGAAAATGATAGTTTTGAGAATATGTTTGAGATCATGAATATGAGCCAGATGTTGAATGTAGACTGTGGAAGTGCGCTCTGATAATAACATTGGTTGTGAAATCATCTGCTCAAATTGAACCCTTCCAAGTTTATAAAGGTAACAGAAAATGCTTTATTTAATTCCTTTATAATTGTTATTAACATATCAGGAGAGTTTTAGACTATTGCAGCAGTTAGAGAACTATCTGTGTTATAGGTCATATGTAATGACTTTTTCATACGTATCAACACATATTTACATCACTAATTTTGTTTTAAAACAAATTACAATTCAACTGTTTCTATTTCTTGAAAATTGTAGCTCCAGTTGTGCGAGATAGGACCTTATAATTCCAAGCGGAAAATTACTTTTTTTTTATTTATTACTTAAGCATTCCAAAAATCCCCGTTTACAAATTTGAGAGGATTTTGATATTGTACATTTAGAATAAATTTAAGGTCTCTGTCATTTTCATGTATGAAAGAGTCTAGTTCCTCATATCACTTTTGCTATATAAAATAAAAAATCTTTGAAGCTCAATATCTCAAAACTGCTCAGAATGCAGATAGAACCTCATAATTCCAATGCGCCAAATGTATTCAAGTTACAGGTTACTAAGTCAGTAACATTATTTGTCTATCCATTTCTCTAACCCTCCGTCCAGTTACACATCCATCCACCCATTTATCCACCTATCTACCCATCTACATATGCAGCTGTCAATCCATCCATCCATCCGTTCATCCATCCATCGAGGCATCGAGGCCATTGATCTGTCTCTTCATCCATCCATCTGTCCCTCTGTCCATCCATTTATTCATCCATCTCTTCATCCATTCATCTAGCCCTCCATTCAGCTACACAGCCATCCACTCATTTATCCACCTATCTACCTATCTATGCATCTACCTATCCATCTATCTACCCAACTAGTCTATTTAGCCATCCATCCAATTATTCATCTATCTCTTCATCAATTAATCCATCCATTCATCTATCCGTTTGTCTATTTGTCCATCCATCTATCCAGCAATCACTGCCTATGTATCCATCCATCTGTTAATTCATTCATTCATTTGTTAAACCATTTATCCATCTGTCCCTCCATCCGTCCATCCATCCATCCATCCTTCCTTTCTTCCATTCATCCTTTTATAAATCATTTCTACCATCCATCCATGTGTCAGTCTGTCAATCCATCCATCCATTCGTCTATCCATCGGTCCATTTTTCCATCCATCCATCCAGCAATCATTGTCTATGTATCCATCCATCCGTCTGTCCATTCGTACATTCATGCATCTGTCCATTTATTCATCATTCTATCTGTCCGTTCATTTATTCATCTGTTAATCCATTCACCCATTTGTCCATCCATCCATCCATCTACCCATGCATCAATCCTTTCTTCCATCCATCCATGTGTCCGTCTGTCAATCCATCCATCCATCGATCCATTCATTCATCCATCCATCTTTTCATCCACACATCCTTTATCCATCCATCCATCTGTCAATGATTTACCCACGTATCCATCCAACTCTTCATGTATCTATCCATCATCAATAAATCTACATATGTATCTATCCATCGATGCGTTCATCCATCCATCCATTTATTCTTTTAAATTTTCAGATAAGCCTTTTAGTCAACATTCAAGTTTATCTTGACAAACTTTCCTTTTCTGTTTCAAATTTTTAATTGGAATTGCTTTCCATTTTAATTCTACTTAAGATTAAATTTAAACCATTCAATAAAAAAAAAAAGGTATTCTCAGTTAAACTCTGAATGGTGCACAGCCCTGTTAACTTTGTAAGTGACATATGCATTTTTAGCTTGTACATGTTTTCCTTTGCCCATCCCAGAGAAAAACCCAAACACTCAGAACCAGACAAAACATTACACAACTTCCTACAAGAGCAGAGGGGGAAAACAGAGGGGAAACCACAGGCCTGAACTCTTGGGTCACTTACAGACATGTAGGCTTTACACTATATGAATATATATATACAAACATTTAAATTAAAATATTCTGCAAGGACATTATCCATTAAGTTTATAGACCTTTCCTTCAGCCCTAAAACACAACATGATATAATGCATGATGCAAAATATGGTAAAACACCTGTGGATGGAAAATCAATACAACAAATTCCTTCATATTAACACAGTACACTGGGCCCTGTTCTTACAGAATTTTCTAAGAGAGTAGTCTAAGCATCTGCAGCTTTCTCACGCTTTGTCTCACTCCTCACAGGACACTCGTGGTAAGTAAAACCATTTGCAAAAAAGCCACACGCAATCCATCGGGGAAAACATACGCCCAGGTTTGTCCTTACTGACTGTCTCGTCTGGCTTTTAGCAACCTTTAGAGCTTCTGCCACATGATTGTGACCTCAGATCAGGACACATCTCCTTGACTCTCATTACTTCTGCGCTAAAGAGTGAGACAGAAGAAAAGAGAGCAGAATTAAAAAAATGTAGAATTTTATCCAGCACAATGTGAACTGATGTCTTTCTTTTTCCATGGATGGATAGATGCAAATAAAAAAAATGTAACTGGTAGGAATTTTTCAGAGAAAACACTAATAAATGATCTTCGGGTAGAAAGTGCGTCAATTAAATCACATATAAATGCATGCATTCAGAGCATATGACACTTCCGCCTTTGCAACAGCTACAGAGATGCTAATCCTGTCCGAATCACTATAGCAAACATAATTTAGTGCTGATAGGAGATATCAGACAGACCACACCCAAAGATCAGCTGACAGCTGCAGGAACGTTCTTATTTCTTACACAGAAAATACACTTCCTTCATCTCATGAACCGATGACTATGACGTTCCTTTAAAAACTTTATTTATTCTATGAAAGCGTTCCGTTTCATTCGTCCCATGTGAGATTAGATAACTTCCAAACAGTCACATGCTAAACCAAAAGCGGAGGTTTCGAGGCAGACTCTAGCTTTAAAACCAAGTATCTGCAGTCTGCCGTCCCTCCTGTTGCTGATGCGGTGTCTCTGACTGTTTTGGGGTTTGCTGCAGAGAGAGAGAGAGGGTGGTAGTGTGCACTTCACCATCGACACACTCACTTCCTTCCCCAAACACATGAACACACAACTGCCAGAGGGAGGGAGCACAAAATATTTAAGGGCCGACTCCACCGGACTGACAAACAACAGGCAGACATCTTGAAACGTGTTTTCATCTCACAATATTTTTCTGAACCTCTCCCTGCACTTAAGAGACTGCAAATGCAAAAGAGACAATGATTTGATTTGATTAGTTGGTTTTAGCTTCCCTTGTGTTCTGTACTGTATGTTTAATATTGTCTTATATTTTGGGATTATTCTTTCTAAAGCACACAAATCCTCTAGCTCTCCGCAGGCTGCAGGGATCAGGACATGAGTGTTTTTTGTTTGCGCACAGCAGACAGACAGAACACAGTGACAGTGCAATTCAATTCACTCCAATAGCACCCCACAGACAGACCCAATGCTTTGATTCTTTTTGTTTGTCTCTGCACCACACCATCATCATATTTCCACCTGCCAAAGTTCCCTATAGGATAATACAGTAAAGACTGATCATACATTATGGAAAATTGGCCACAGATGCTCTCCTCAGCTAACACAGGGCACATTCTTGTGTTCCATCTGTGCTATTTTTCAATTGTTAGTCCACTTACACATGCAGTAGACAGATGTCTTTAGTCACTGTTGTTTTTTCAGCATCTTACGACATGAGTGCCATATTAAGACAGTGCTTTTGTGCTGAAACAGTTCAACTAATGACACAGCAGATTATTAATGGGAGTAAATGTGTGTTAAACAGTTCTAACTCTACATTACCCTTGTGTAAAAGTACACTATAATACATGTTTTTAATTAGGACTTATTACAGAAATAATGCTATTTTAAAGTTTTGCCTCTTTGTCGCCATCTCAGTTTGAAACCTGCAATTACAGTTATTTGTAGAATTATCTTCTTTGCATGGGTTGTGCATTGGCACGGCTCTAACGTGGATTAATCTAATGTTTTGAGGTGAATGTGTGGCTGTCAGTCACCGCACCAGAGTGGATATTCACTGTACTTCAGAATCACAGATTCTAGCCTACGTCTTGGAAGTATGACCCAAATGAGAATTTTCACCAGATATTGCCTGAATCTGTAAGACATATCGTCTGAACAAGTAACAAGACTGCTACTTTTGTTCTGACCAACTGAGGAAAAAAGATCATTTTCGCTCTGATCATTTTAACACACACACACACAGAAAAAAAAAAAAACGTACAGACTGCAGCTTAAAAATAATATACGTGAAAACTGCACGGACTGTTTTGACACTTTATTGCAATTAAAATATATTCGTTTTAATTTATACCAAATGGAATTAGCTGAACTTCAGGTTGTTTTTGACCCACTTAAGTGGGACTTATATAACGTATTTTACGGACTATAAAGTCACACTTTTTTCATAGTTTGGCTGGTCCTGCGACTTATAGTCAGGTGTGACTTATTTATCAAAATTAATTTGACATGAACCAAGAGAAATGAACCAAGAGAAAACATTACCGTCTACAGCCTCCTGTAGTCTACACTGAAAACAGAGTAAGAGACGGTAATGTTTTCTCTTGGTTCTTGGTTCTAAATAAATGCGACTTATAGTCCAGTGCAACTCATATATATTTTTTTCCTCGTCATGACGTATTTTTGGACTGATGCGACTTATACTCAGGTGCGATTTATAATCTGAAAAATACGGTACATCTTTTTATGTAATTTCAAAAAAATATTTCTATTGATTTTTTAAATAAGGTTAAACGGTACTGCCTATTGTACCAACAGTACTAAATCTTAAATATACCTCAACGTAATTTCTATTAAAACTTAATGCATGTCTTTATTCAAATATATTTTCAATTATACATTTTTAAAGGAAGTCGCGATTTAAAATAAATTTACTTTAAATGTAATATTAAAAACACAATACAGTTCAAATTAATGAAGTTTCTTTACATGTGCTTTATTATTTAAGTCAGCAAATTGAAATAAATACGTCTTCAAATAAAGCACAACAAGACATTATTCAAAAATAAAATGTAACATTTTTATTAGGCATTATTATGATGTGCACTTTTTTTAAAAGTCTTCTTGTGTGTTTTACATAGTGGTGAAAGTGTCTCTATCTTTTTTACGCTATCTTTTATTTCATTAATATTATTATCTGCAAGTACAGTTTTTTTTTTTAAATACGTTTTTAAGATTTGAAGTAAACTACAAGTGCACAATCAGTTCAATTAACAAACTTCTTTTTCACAAGGGTATGACTGAATGATTTGCATCATATTCCATTGTAATTTGCTGATAAACACACATTGCTTGCAACTATTTAGTAAATTGCCAAAAGATAACAAGATATGAACAATTAAATATTCTAGAAACTCTATAAATCTTAACAGCTCCTTCATTAACTGCTATTAAACAGAAATCAGTTATGATAATAAATGTAAGAAAAAGGACACTAAAAATCTCGATGAAGATGTTTATTGCACCATAGCAGTGATAAAGTATATGTTGTATAAATGTGTTTAGAAGTGAAGCCAGAGATGAGATCAAACTGTCTCCAGACACTAGCTGCTTTGACTACAGTTTGAACTACAGGTAGTGTACATACTTCCTTCTTCTGGGAATGTACCATACATACTTTTGAGTGTGCTAACTATGCCAGTGCATGTTATATTATGTACTTTTGGAACCTAACAATTGTCTAAAGCACTGTGACAGTGACCTCTGACCCCAAAGATACTTCACCGCTGGAATCCAACCTCTGTTTGAGTGTAAGGAGTGTGTCAATATCACACACATAGTTCTGTGGAAAGGTCATGTTGAGCAGGAAAAGCACCCAGACTAATTGAGTCACTGTAGATTTTCCACCTCAGCAGCCGTCAGCACCTTTCACCCTCTCTCACACAGACACACACACACATTTATCTCGGTCCCAAGTCCTCCATCAGTCAATAATTAGCATTAACACATTTTTGTGGACTGTGTGCACTCACTGACTGTCTGTCTGTTTTTATTTGATGGTGGAAACTTGTCATATGTCACCTACACTACAGTTCAAAAGTCTGGAATAATTTAGGATTGTTCACGGTTTTGACAGAAGTCTCTTTTGTTCATTAAGACTACATTTATTCGTTCAAAAATTTACAGTAAAACATTTTAATTATTAAATATTATTGCAATTTTAAATAACTGCTTTCTATTGTCATATAATTTTAAACTGTAATTTATTTCTGTGATGAAAGCTGTATTTTCAGCATCATTTCTCCAGTCTTCAGTGTCACATGATCTTCAGAAATCAGTCTCATATACTGCTCCAATATTAACAGTTATTATTGGCTCTCAGTTAATAATAATGGTTCTTATTTTTATCAATGGTGAAAATTTTTTGTAGCATTACAAATGCCTGTACTGTAACTTTCAATTGAATGCATCCTTTTTTCTTTTTTAAATGGTTAGTGTACCACAGTTTCCACATCAAGATTATAAAAAATGTTGTTTTAAGCAGCAAATCGGCATATTATAATGATTTCTAAAGGATCATGTGATTCTGAAGACTGGAGTAGTGATGCCGAATATTCAAATATAAATCACATTTTAAAACAATTGTTTTAAATTGTAATAATATTTAACAATATTACCCTTTTAACCGTATTTTTGATTAAATAAATGCAGCCGTGGTGAGAAGAAAACATTATTCCATATGTTTGTTTAATAATTAAAGGATATGTAAAGTGATAGTTCACCCCAAAATAATAAAAATAATTTAGAAAAAATAAATATTATATAAACATATCATAAATATGTGTGTGTGTGTTATTTCGTATTCTGGGAATAAAGTTTGGAATGACATGAAGAAAATAATAAAAATAATAATAATAATGCCAGAATGGTTAACAATGACGTTGTTTAACAACCATTTCATATCGTCTGTTTCCACCGTGTGAACCCAAAACCCATGTGATATTGAGAGTCTCCTCCTTCTCCGGTCTGTCTGATGAGCATATGATAACAAACTTTTATTTTCTGCCTCAAAACCCTTTAATTTTCTCCACTCACAGTGTGTGTGTGTGTGTGTGTGTGTGTGTGTGTGTGCGTGTGTGTTGTGGGGGTGGGGTAGTGTGAAGACCCCTCTCGTACAGGGCCCCCTGACTCACCCAGACACCAAGCGTCTAGACCATATTCATGATCCATCTGTCTGAGCGAGCGCTACGCTACCGCCGTGGCCATTAGAATTGAAATCATTTTTACCCGCCCCCCATCTCTCGTTCAGCTTCCTCTGGGTCTCTCTCGCTCGCTGTCTCTTTCTCGACACAAAAATCAGCACTCCTCAGCCTCTGAAAATCAATCACGGCGCACACAGGTGTCTCTAAAATAGCAGCCAGCCGCAGACGCTTTCATTAACATGCGGCCCAGACTGCTAAATATTTTAAGTGCAGCAGTTGGACCTGTTCCATCGGTAAAGAGTGGCCCTTGTTCAGCAGACAGCAGGGAAAAAATAGAAAAAAGCATGTTAAATAAAGCACACGAAACCGAGCAATCCTAACGTGGGGAGTGTTCATGAAGAGATGACTGCTGGGGAATGAGAAAGAGGGAGGAAGTGGACACGGCCAATAAAAGCTAAACTGCACAAAAAATGTGGGTAGAAAACTTTGTAAAACAAACGAAAGAACCACTTTAATTGTCCTAGTTAATATGAAATGAAACAAGATCATTAAAGGAATAGTTTACCCAAAAAATTAAATATTACTGTAAATGTAATCGCCAACAGATTTGGAAAAATTTAGTATTGCATCATTTGCTCACTGATGGATCCTCTGAAGTGAATGGGTGCCATCAGAACGAGAGTCTAAACAGCTGATAAAAACACCATAATAATCCACAAGTGATCCACACCACTCCAGTTCAACAATTAAAGTGAAAAGATGCATGTTTGTAAGAAACAAATCCATCCTTAAGGTATTTTAGCTTCAAAACTAATCTATAATCCATATTGTTTTCTCCAGGGAAAAAGCCGTCTCATATGAATCAGGAGAGAAGTATGCACAGATCAAGCACTTTTTACAAAAACTGTAACTTTTCACTATTTCACAAGACATCAACTGATGGACTGGAGTGGATTTCAGCTGTTTGGACTCTCATTCTGACGGCACCCATTCACTGCAGAGCATCCATTGCTGAACATGCCCTGTCATTTTACATTTATCTCTATCTGTTCCTGTGAAGAAACAAACTCCACGACTTTCAAAGACATAAATGACCGAGGCGATGCGATAAAGTGAAGCAGAGCTCAATAGAATATGGAGTGGACAGCACTGTTGGATAAAAAACAGCTAATTCCACTCCTAAAAGTGAACCTTGAACACATTTGTTGAAGTTTAAAAGAGTTAACCGTATGTCTGGATGCTTTCATGTTAACTGGCCTTGTAAGATGACTGACATCAAGCAAGAAAGAGTTTGTGTTTGTGTGTGTGCACAGACAGAAGAGAGAGCTAAAGCACACAAATTCATCTACGAACAGCGTCCTCAGATTCACACACCTATGGGTGGAAGGGGAAGGTCAAACAAACAACTACAGATTCGGTAAAAGCTCCTGTTAAACACACAAATGCAGTTTTCCTAGCAAAGGATAACGCGACAGAAAGTTCAGCCTTGACCAACAACCAATCTAACACTGATGCGGATGCTGAGTCAAATATAAAGATGAATTCAACTTTTAAACTGAGAAAAAGAAAACGCTAAACACAAAGACAGCTCAGTACAAAGTGGTTATCTAAAGTGCTAATAACCGCTAATGAAACAACAGTTTTTAACAAATTTGTATTTCAATGATCAAAAGACGATTGCTACAAAAGATTTTAAATTACTGCTGTTAAAATTTCCACTCATAACAAATATTGAAAATCATGCTTGTATAAAAATATTAAGCAGCAAAAACAATTGTATTCAGCATATTAGACTGATTTCTGAAGGATCATGTGAAGGATCACTGAAGACTGTAGTAATGATGCTTAAAATTCAGCTTTGATCAGGAATTAATACATTTTATAGATATAATATAACTTTTTAAATATAAAAGTTACTTTAATTATAATATTATTTCACAATCATTTCTAATCTACTGTATTTTCTATAAAATAAATGCAGTCTTGAGTGAGCATGAATAGCTGCTTATTTAAAAAATAAATAAATAAACTATACCGAACCCAAACTTTTCAACAGTTGTGTAAATTTTACTGTTATATTCCTAAAATGCAAGAATATCAAGATTTTAAAACAATGCATCGCAGCAAGTGAATGACAACATACTGCGCAATCACATTAATCAAATGATTTGTTATAAAATTGATCCTAGCAACCCAAAATAACGGCTAACAACGCTCCTTAGCTGTTTCACTATAAACCACAGCTTCTTGGGGCTTATTGCTTTAATTTAATCACAGAAAAAATGTTTAGTAGACTTGAATGTTGACATATTTAGAGGAAGGAATGTGTGTGTTCGAGCAGATTTTAACCTCTGTCGTGCTTAGTTTGTGGTTTGGTAACTTTGGTTATTTGAAATGCTCTTCTGCTAGTATTGCAACCTTTAGCTCATATTTTAAAACAGTTTGCACCCATAGTATACATTACATACTTTAAATTCTACACTATCTGATGGAGAGCCCCAAGCACACTGTGGAGTAATGTTTGATTAAACCAGAATTAAACTTGACAGATGAATGATTATCTAAAGCAATAAATATTTCCAGCAATAATGAACACTTCTAACTCTCAAATCTGACTGATAAGCCAGTTTCATTATGCACATCAACTGAAATCCAGTTTTAATGCACCAAGTCTGCAATATCATCTACAGTTATGCTAATGAACTGTATTCATTCTCACACTTGTGCTCAGTATGTTTTTCTAGCAGAACTGTGGTAAGATAACTGCACCACGCGGCATTTTGTGGCATAATGCTGAACAAAATATCAATAAAACAGGACAGATCAGCAAAGACAACAGCACAGAACACACAGCGAAGAGATCTGGGTGACACCACAAACTACAGTCACAGCAGTTTCAGCTGTTTTCAAAACAGAGCAGCTTTTCCAGTAACAAGCCATTTTTTTCCAACAGCTACGTGTTGTATTTCTATTTTTATGTCAGATTTATAATGCACACCCAGCCTTGCAACCGATTGTGATGTTAATCAAACTCTCCAGTAGACTGTTGCTCACCGGTAGCATGAGTTTGATTCATTTAATATTTGCCGACTGGAATTGTTAAAGGGTAAGTTCACCCAAAAATAGTCACCCTCGAAGCATCCTAGATGCATGTGACTCTGTTCTTTCAGAATAATCCAATCGAAGTGAAATCAAAAAATTACTATTTGTTTTTTGTCTCTCTGCACTCGTCACTAACCACACAGAAGTGATGAACCACAACATCCGTCTGCATGTCTTCTGGTTCCCCACAGTCAGCTGAAGTGAGAAACAAAGTGTTTATTATGTTTGATGGATATTTCTGGATATCTGGATATTTATCTTACAAAACCACCTAGATAGGCTACTGGAGGCCTTTATTCACCCCCCGAGCTGTGTGAGAGACGTTTCATTACAGCTGCGCAAACTTTATTTCACGTCTTCTGAACTGTTGACAACAAACACTCGCTCACCCCAATTGAAAAGTTCGGAAGAGCAAGGACAATATTTAATATAACTGCGATTGGATTATTCTGAAAGAAGAAAGTCACATACACCTAGGATGCTTCGAGGGGGAGTAGAAGATGGACCACTTTTCATTCTCGGGTGAACTAACCCTTTAACCAAGGCTTTCTATTATAGTTACCTTATTATTTGAATGATTGTTGTCTTTAATATCAAACACTTAAATTTAACCATTTGCATCAATCAATTAGAATACTTTAAAATGTTACCATTGACAACAGACTTTTTAAAATTAGATATACATTTGAAAAAAAAAACAAGAACTCCTAGGACTGCAATATAATGATACAAAGCAGTTTTGTCAATAAAAAAAAAACAATGTGTAAAAGCAATCAGATGCAATGTATGCAGATTTAAATCTATTTTAAAAAAATTTGCGTTTTCACGTTTTCACGTAATTTTAATTGCAAACTAGATTTCGTTTAATTATGCAGAATAAATTTTTGCCCATTTATTTCGAATTTGTGGGACATTTTTGCTCATTTTAGTGACATTTTTACCACAGGTTCCCCATAATGGTGAATAAATTAGTGTAAATTTTATTTGTTTCAGTTCTTTATGCCACATACTGTAATTACAGTGAACCACATAATCTAATAGGCTAATTACTGAATTTAAAGACGCTAACTGACCTATGCAGCAATATTTGGTTATATTTATTCTAAACAGTAGCTTGACTGTAGCCGAGTAGTTTTCTACAGTAGCTTCCCCAACACTGATGCAATATCACCTGTCAAGAGATGCAGATGTGGCGTTGAGACAGAGGTGGGTGGATGGACTTACACTGGATGGTGTCTGGAGGTGGAGGTACAGAAGCAGGACAGTGTTCCTCATCACTGTTGTCTCCACATTCATTCAGATGATTGCAAATCAGCGAGAGAAGTTTCAGACATCTGCCATTGGTGCAGTGGAACTTGCACTCTGCAGAAAGAGAGAGAGAAATGCATCAAAGGTGGATGCTTAGGATTGTTATGACACAATGCGGCACTATTACACAACTGAAGGCATCACATACCAGACAGACTGAATAATTAAGCATATGCAAGTTGATGCAATGCACCACATGCAGGAAAATAGCAATTACAACTTGGCTTTGGGTGGAGTGCTGAGATGAACAGATATTTCAAAACTTTATAGAGCATGTGAAACATTTTTACCCAGTTACTCTAAGACTAGTCTAAACCTCAGACGGTACGCCCATGGACCGCTCACGGCCCGTCTGATGGATATTGCACACAGAAATGGCAACAGCTGGCTAAAACCGCAAGCTCCAATCTGACTGGCTGGCTTCCAAACAATTTATGTTATTCAAAGTGCCCAGGTTTTTAATGACTTCTTCAGCTTGCCGATGTGGTATCATCTATTATAGATGAGTGTTTCCAAAACACCCTGTAAACAAACTGCGGTTGGTTGCTTCACATGTCAGTCAGACGGACACTTCCTGTCTAAGTGGGCGGTTCTTTGGCCAAATGAACTGCAACAGCATAAAAAGTAGACCAGACTTTATGCTGAAAGTCAGAATCATTTACACATCGTTAATGTAAGCATAATGTTTTGGAGAATGTATCATTTTTATTAATATAATAATTTGCTAATATATCTGTAGCAATGTAAATGTAAAAAAAGGCCTGTGCACTATATTACATGCTTTATGTGATGAACAGACAAGTGTTTATTCATATAATTAAAATACTATAGTATTAAAACATATGAATTTTTATTAATTTATTTTAGTTTTAGTAATTGTGTATTTCAACTTAAACTCATTTTATGCCAGTGCAAATCATTACTTTCTGATGACAGAAATAAAATTAAAATAAATAATGTAAATAATGTGATGGATAAATCTGTAGCAATGCAAATATTAAACAAGATAAATTGTCTTTATGGCTTCTGTGCTATATTACATGCTTTATGTGATGAACCAGCATTATTTTAGTATTATTTATATAATTATATTTATATAGTATTTAACATTATCAATTAGTCTTTATTTTTTACATTTTCAGTTTTAATGTAACTTTTAGTCACCATTTTATTTATATATATATTTTATAAAATTCTATTTTTCTTTTTATTTATTTTTTATTTCGTTTTTAGTTTTAGTATTTGTAATACTTACAATCATTTCATTTCAGTTAGCTGCCAAGACAATTTTTCTAGTTTAAATTCTAGTATTTCTTTCCTTATTTTAGCTTTCAATTGATGAAAATGTTTTTTAATAGTTTTACCTTTAGTTAATAATAACAATGGAACAGGCTCACATTTAAGTCATTAATAGCTGTAAATCATGGTACTTTTATGGTGGTTTTTTTACATTCTTTTTGAAAGCCTAAGAACGTGTGTCAGTGTTGTTGCATGGAAAAGAGCAGCTCAAATATTCTGCAAAACATCTCCTTTTGTCAAATCACATCAGAGTGAGTAAAAGATGACAGTTTATATTTTTAGTGAACTGTTTCTTTAAGGAATACATCAACACCACTTAAAGGATAAAATGTAATATTAAATAAAGACAAAAAATGTCCTTTAATTGTAAAAGCCTTCTTAATTTCTCCCTCCGATTGTAACAACAAAAGTGCTTTGCTAGTCAGGTGCCCTTAAAAGATCCAGAGGAAGGGAACATATGAGTCAGCTGTTCGTAAAAGAGGACAGGGCTGTTGTGATGGAGTTTAACGGGTCTCTAATCTCCCCAGACTCATGATGCGTGACCTGACGCCGCACCCGATGACATAACATCTATAAAACATTGACTTCAGAGCCATTACAGTGCCTCGTTTCAGGCAGTTCTCCAGCCGCTGTCTCGTCTGTGGCGTTAATCGCAGATTTGATCACCAGCAGGGGAAATGAGACGTCAGTCTCTACACAACGCCCAAACAAACTTAAACACACTTGTGCATCTGCTTGAGGACAGACGATGCTGCCACGCGCAGACAGCCAGGTGTCACTCAACTTCAGGATGATCTACAAATGTAGAGCAAGACCTGAGCCATGCAGACATTGCTGATTTTTACAATTTCTGAACAAACATGTTTGAAAGAGTTTTTTTGAGGCACTTGAAGTGCACTAAATACACATGAACAGAACTGCATTCTCACAGAACTGAATGACGATGGCCTCGCCATTGATTTTTCTTTCCAGTCCAATATTTTTCCATTTCAGATTTATCCGCACCAAAAATGTAATTTAAAAAAAAAAAAAACTTGTTGTCTATTGCTTTATATTTTAGTCAGACAGTCTCTTTCTAAGTGGGCAGACTTTATGCTGCCGTTCACACGTTTCTATGTAAATATATATGATTTTTCCAATTTCTTCACCTACCATGCTAAAAACAATTAAACAATTAAAGTAAATTGATTTGTATAGTGCTTTCCACAATACTCATCATTTCAAAGCAGCTTTACAGAAAATCATTATGTTTATGTTTACAGTATCTCTGTATCTTCATGCCTTACAGTTGCATTCCTATTAATATTGGGGAATAATATAGTTTATATTTTGCTATGATACAAGCAATCAAGCAGTTCAGATATAGATAACCCTTTACAAATTTACTGCAAAAAAAGTACATTTTATAAGAAAATATTTCAGTCTTTCAACTTCAGAATTTCATGTTTAATTCAACATTATTTGCTGTTTCTTCAGACTGTGCTTTAGGTCATTTGTCAGTGTGTCTGATGCAGCAGTGTTTTTGTCCTGCACCCTTTCTGATGCTCTCTGACCGCTCTCCGTGTCCTCGGCCGCTCGTCGCACAATCGCCTGTCATTCTCATGACTCATCCGAGCCTGATAAGACCTCGAACCACCCCGCGTGTCTGGGTTCTCCTCCCTGGTCCGGCTGTTGATGTCACCTGCCCTGCGCTCCCCTGAAGCAGTCAGACAGGGCCATCTGTGTGCAGCCTGTCAGCCGAAGGGGATCATGGGGTGGATGGGTCTGAGAGAAGCCTCAGTGCCTAAATTTAACCCGCACCTGGGATTTGGAGTCCGCGGGCAATTCAGGCCAAGTGTGTGAGCGGTTCATGACTGTGGTTTGTTGTCTTTTTTTGTCTTCATTTTCCACTTGACATAATGAAACAGCAGTCATCACCCAATTTATTTCCATAATGTGACCATACAGTCAAACAGGATTATCAACAAGACAAATGGTAACGCTTAAGGAATTAAGACTGAGGAACACTATTCACTATTAATAGTTGCTCATTAGCGTGCATATTATCTGTTTATTAATACTTACAAAGCACATATTAATTCTGCAATTGGTCTCATTCTGCAAAACCATATTCTAGATCTCCATGAAAAGTGTGTGTTTTATTAAATACTGGGCTATTCCTATCCATGAAGCACCTCCGAAGTCCACTTTTGAGACTTTCTGACTTGGATGCAGAGGCTGAAGGTGAATATCAAGTGCATCACCAAAATAAAAATGCCTCAAATAATTTGCTATTGATGTTGTAAACTTTACTACATTAATGTTAAGGGGCATCAAATGAACTATAACAATTAAAGAAAGGCTGCATTGAGTAGTAGCCTTGAAGGGTTAGTTCACCCAAAAACAATTATTAGCCTATGTTTTACTCCCTCAAGACGAATGCAGTCAAAGAAAGTCATATACACCAAGGATGCCTCAAGGGTGAGTAAAACATGGGTAATTTTCGTTTTTAGGTGAGCTACTGTAACCCTTTAAACAATGACCAAAAGAACCAAGAACCAAACTACAAGTGTAAAAACACCCTAAATAGCTGAATGACTGATAGTTAACCCTTTAACCAATAGCCTGAAAGGCCTGATATATATTATGTTCTCAATATTTTTCTTTGGCAAGTGTCATTGTGGGTTTTGGTTCTTTTGCTGTTTTAGGACCTTTGAACAACCTGTCCTCCAATCAATACGCTTGTATAGGTCGTTTGTCCAAATCCCTGAAATACGACCCATCAGAGCGTATACTACAATTGAGTCCCTATCGGCAAAAGGTCGTTTTCATATTAATGTTTTGTACTCTTTTATTTTCCCTCTGGTTTGCGTTTTGTGTAGCTCAGTTGGTAGATTATTGCGTTATACCTTGATATGTAATCATGCTATCATGGGTTCGATCCCAGGGAACAGACGTGCATGAAAATGTATATGCTCAATAAATCATAATTTAGCATGATTTCTGTGAGGGTTAGGTTTAGGGGTGGGGTTAGGTGTGGTCATTCGAACGAATAAGCCATCTACAATAGTAAAATATGTAGGAAATACTGTGAGATCGGTGTAAAACGCCCACACATTGCATTTAAATAAACATGTGTTTTGATTAGTAATGACGTTATACGTCAATTCATGACGACAGACGCAACGCGATACTGTCATTATTTGTACGCCCGCTAGATGGCGCTTAACTTTAAAACGTAAATATAGGTCGTAATAAATGCTTGCACAAACGACCTATATGGCCGTTTTTTGTTGGAGGACTGGCTCCCTTTGAACTACTCAAATACTCAAATCATTCAGCGAAGTGATATGGTCATATAATGCGTTTCTCTAAAATATAATTGCACACCAGAACATCTGTTAGCCAATCAGATTCAAGCATCTAACGGCCCTCGCAGTATAATCTTTATTGACGAGGTCACACTTCAGTTTGAGGAACAATTAACTGACTGTTAACAACAACTTCCGCCTCAATAAACTCCTTTTTGGCTGCTTATTAATAGTTAGTATAGTTGTTAAATCAAGGTATGGAGCAGGATTAAATTATTTAAAATCTGATCATGCACAATAAGGCATTAATATGTGCTTATTTAGTACTAATAAACAGCCAATATGCTCCTGATAGGCACGCTAATAATCAATAGTGAGAATCGGTCACTTAGCTAAAGTGCTACATTTAATGACTATTATTACTAATTGACTATTATTTACATATTTATTAATGACCATTTTAATTACATGGCAACTTCAATAATGAAGTATGTCTTGTCACTGTTAGCATCACCTAATGCATGAAAAATGACTGTTTACAAACAGGTTTCTGTAAAAGGTTGGACAAACAGCTAGTCCCGCCCTTACGTAAAGCTGGGTAAGATCCTTAAACACATAATGCAATGGTTTGATTGCACCACAGTGTTTGCAAATCAACCTACGAATGGCTTACCGATAGTTGCCTGTGCATGTTAAGCTGGCACAGGAGAAAGTCGACAGAAAGCACACACACCACCTTCAAAAACTGCATATCAATTTATTAGCCGGAATCAGTGTGTACTGTATTTCGCTTCTTAAAATGGATTGATACTTTTCCGTCTGGTTTTGGATAACACATCTTGTTGTATTACACAAGTCTTGTGTACTTCTGCGAAGGCTGCGAAATGAGTTTTGTTCTTAATACCTTTAATCTTATTTGGACCTCGTCTCCCACACATCACGCTATATCTTTTGTCACTTCCAACACTCCCCTCTCTGTCTTTCTCCCTCAGTCTGTGTCTGTCACCGCCTCCAGGTCTTGGCACCTTTATTAAGAAAAGAAAATAAGAGCGAGGAAGCCTGCAAAATCTTCTGCGCCAAACTCCCCAGCACACTGTGGGGGAGCGGTGTGTGTCGTGGTGAGAAGCGAATGACCTCCGCCGGCTGAGCTCGGATAATTAAGTGTGCATGCGTAGCAGAACCGAGTCAAAAAGTGCGAGACGGAGCAGCCGTCGCAATATGTTCTCACTTTATTAACATTTCTGAGTAAAATGCAAAACAGACAAGGGCTAGACGCTGTACTGCATATAGCAGGTGTGATGGTCTTTTTTTTAAGTTGAAAACTATTAAGCTATTTCTGAAACGCCTGTAACTTAAAGTGCCAGATTTAAAAGGAATATTTAAGACTGGAGCTTTCAAACAGGACTGTCCACCGCCATGGTTCAAAACCTAAAACAAGCACACATAACCAGAGTTACACATTGTGGGTAGCGACTGTTTTGTCTCTCCCCTATCCCGCTTGTTTAGTACCATCATATTCCCCAGCATCCAGCCCACTTTAAACTCCCCCAACCTTTTCGAACCGCCACTATACACAAACCTGTGTGCTGTGGGTTCACAAAATGACGGGAATCGATTTGGAAGCTGTCCACACTCAAAACGCCTCTGCCATTAAACACCAACACAATTCATACTCCACAAAGACTACTTGTGTGTGTGTGTGTGTGTGTATGTGTGTGTGAAGTGTGTGAGCAAGCACAAGCATCAAAACTGAGTAGCTTCGCTCTCTGTTGCTAGGCAAAATCATGAGCAAATTAAATCAAATCATATCAACACAGAAACAGCTGCAGCATACATCTCTTTGATTGGGATGAAATGAGCTCAAATTTATATTAAATGAAAAGAAACTTCACATGCTCCAGACATATATCTAACAAATGACATGATATTTGGGTTGTTTTTATAGTATTTGTCTAATTACTTTGACTAGGCTTTAGAATTGTCTCTCTGAAACATTTTAAAGCAGTAAACCAAGGTTATTTTGTATTTTAGTTAAACTTAAGTTCAACAGTTTACAGAAAGCAAGTACTGTCATTATTTACGCGCCCTTACGTCATTCAAACCTGACTTTCCTTCTTGCATGGAACACAAAAGAAGATATTTTGAATAATGTTCAAGCTGCAACGTTTAATCGATGAATTGAGAAAAAAAACTAAGAAATCCACAAAACTGGCATAAAAGTAATCATCTATTCATAAAAAATATAAAAAAATCACAGTTATATTTGTTCAAATTTGGCATGTTTAGGCATAAACTAAAGCTTTGTTAGAAGTGAAGTGTCTTAATGTGCCATGATCAAATTAAACGCAAAGAACACTACACAAGTCACTTCCTTTATGGTGCATTTTGAAGAAGCATTTTGACATTTTCTTTGTGCTAAATTTCAAACCGACATCAAACCGTTAATTAGTTTTTTCGTTAGTTGAAGCATTTCATTCTGTTGTGATTTGTTTGACTGACAGGTTGCCTGAGACCGTGGGCCGGCGCTCTTTCCCCTCAGCTGGAGAGCCCATCACATGCTTTTGAACAGAATGTTCTGGTTTTTCATTTCTCTCCATGATGAATAAAATAGCAGAACATTGTGACCCCGGCTCAGCTTGGGGCCCATCCAGTTGTTAAAACAATATCCTCTACCTCAGGTCTCTCAGGAATTTTTGGATGTATGGGTCCAAATTCCAGTCCAAGTTCAAATTCCACATCTGATATTAAAAGCTGGATACTGGAGTATTTTCAGTGTCAGCACTTAGCCAGCCCCAAACAAAGGCAGAAGTTTCACTTTCTGAAAACAGTCTCTTTTGTGATTCTTTTGAAACACAACCCTACCAACATGATAAGGACTCCTTGCAGTTAAAAGTCATGTATTCTCCAAAACAAAGGTTAACTAAGCAACTTTTTGTTAATAAGTAATTGATTTGACTTCATACTAACACCCTCAGGGCATCATGTGCCGTTTTTAAAGGGGTACCAATGGCACTCCAGCCTCACTTCTTTCCCCAAGTCTCAGCTTTAAAATGTTGTCATTTTTAAGAAATTCAAACAATAAATAAGCAGTTTTACTTCTCTTATATCTAATGTGTCATGACAGATCCCTGTAGTGCCTCAGATCAAGCGGCACATGAACCCATCATCTCTAGTAGTTATAGCACAAAATAAACATGAATGAACATCAGAAGGTATCTTGTTTCAACCGCGGGAACACATCAAAACACACAACGTTTGAAGTCCAGAGTCCACCAACATTAATCTACTCTTCTGTCTGGTTTGTTTTTGGGACAGAATGGCAGATTTTGTGTTACGATTGGTCAGATTGCCAATCAGACTCCTGGCGAAGGATGAAATATCATAATAGTACTGCTAATGTTTAGATAATAATAACAAGAAAACGATGATGGTGAAGCAGCAGCATTAGGTGACAATATATATAAAAAAATATTATATATTATTATAATTATCATCATATTTATTAATAATAGTAATAATAATTATTATTATAAGTAGTAGTATTACAGTAGATATATTTTCCCAACTAGTTATTAATAATAATAACATAATAATAATAATGTAATAGGACAAAGAAGAATAGAGCTATTATTATCCAAATTATTATTGTTGTGGATATAAAAAAGAAAAAATTACAGTAAATGACTGGAGAAACTATGAGTACCCGCCTGATGGAGATAGAAAGTCATCATTGATGAAGAGTCTTCATTTTCAATTGTACATCAATTTTAGCATTTAGCTGAAAGTATAATTGATTAAATTAGGTGTAAACCTAAACTTAATTTACTTAGGGCCCCTATCAAGGTGTTTCTTACCTGTGTTATTATTTGTGGCTGGGTAGTCAGCTGCCTGCATACTGCCCTTGCAGTAATGCTTTCGACTGCAGCTTTAACCAGTCTGGTAGAAAGAGTGTTGCTGTGTGACCTCCATTTGGGATCCTCCGGTTCAGCTTGTGTGTGACAGATACTCTATAAACCCTCTGGGCAAGGAAGTGCTGGATTTGCTAAATGACCAGTTAAAAAAACTCACTGTGGTAAAAATGCTTACTAAATGAGGGATACTATCCTCCAAGCCATGGAAATGCAGCCATGGCCAACTGTGCAAAGTTTCACTCTAGAGCTTGGAAGTGTTCGACGTGTCTGCTAGAACGGTCTTTCTTTCCACTTTTCAGGCTTGGCATGTGAGTGACACAGATGCCCATAGGCACCGTCCTATCCGATGTGCCAGGGGTGTCATCCTTCTTCAGGAGTGCTGGAGTTTCATCTTAGGAGAACTGTGGAGAAAAGAGAAAGAGATAACTGGTTAACACGATTATATTTGAACAAGTGATTCCCGTTCCCCTTGGCTGGTTCATTTCAGAAGAGAGCCATATGGAAGGCTACACTGGAGAAACAACCTTCTTTATTTGTTCAGATGCAAAAACACAGCAGGGTGGCACTTTGAAGTCTGGAGATAAAATATAACTGGGGGTGGCGTGCACACCTCTGAAAGTAAAATCATCTCCACTTCAAACACAAAGGGGAGAAGAGAAGCCCCCTCAATAAGAAAGGCAACCAAAACAATGTTAGCAAAAGTAAAAATATGTAGCAAAAAGACAAAGCAAATAATATGGATATGTGTAGGTCAGGCTCGGGACAGTCTGGGTTCGCTGGCTGTTATCCATCAACGCACCATGTGATAGTCAAGCCCTTAGGAACTAAAGACTCTATAGACATCTATGGTAGGAGTCTGCATTGACGTTACATTGACCCTAGAGTCTAGGGATATTTTCAGAATTGGATGTCTGAAGAGGGGTCTAATGCTATTTCATGCTTTCTGAGTTATTTACAAAATTGCAAAAAGTTGGATTCTCATGCTAAACATGGCAAAGTTTCAAAAAACAATTTTGACACGACAGTATTTCTATGCCAAATACACTCCTGGGTTCGCAGTTTCGGAAAGTGTTTGTTTGTTCCCATCATTTCAGTGATGAATGTTTTATAAACAAGGCCCAGTTTGATGCTGGATTTGCACATCGTTTGAAACTGAAAGATGGAGCGGTCCCAGCGATAAAAGATCCCAGTCATGATTCGGAACTGCAGGGTGGTTAGTGAAACGGCATTAAATTTATGTGTTTTGCTGGCAATCGGCACGCAAGTGCTCAAGCCTCTTTAGCTCTGCCCAGGGCACACCTCCAGGAGCTCGGCTGCTTTCGGAGAGAATTTTAAAGCTGTATCTTTTATAAATATCATCAAACTTATGACTCTTTGGAGATATGAAGGATGCAATACTACTGGTTCTCAAGGTTAACATGAGATTGAGCAAAACTGTGTGTTATGTCCCCTTTAACGACTAGTTGGTTTAAGGTTCACTCCAACCCAACCTGACATGTTTCATTAGGTGCATTCTGACATTCAGAAACAGCTTAGGTGAAGCACAATAGAATTAGAAGCCTTATGAATGCACAAAAACAGCACAAGAAGCAAAGCAATGGACAGACATCCATCTGAATGCAAAGGGCTGTGGCGACAATAAAAGCAATATGAAAAGGCTGAAACCAGGTCGTAAAAAAGGCCCTGTGACCTGACTGACCAAATCAATGCTATCAAAGTTTAACAATAGTCTTCCAGTAGTCCTTTTACAAATGCATCTTGAGACCTCTGCATTCTGTTCCATTCTGCTGCACTCAGTTCAAATGTTTTCAAACAGAAAACTATGTGAATGCTCATTACGAAAGATGTCTGTCTGGTGAATATGACCCTGCAAAATTAGACAAAGCTCAGGGTTGAGAAAACCAACTGGTTTTAAATATATATATATATATATATATATATAATTTTTTTTATCTCTGAGCAGAATACCGACTTCTTATTTGTGTATGCAGATTTAAATAACAGTGGAGTTGATTTATAGCGATAAGGATGTGGAAGAAGGAGGAGTGTGAGTGAAGTTTTCTTTTTGTCCCTAGAACAGAGTTAGTTCATTGTTTGACTGACAGCTCCGATATCAGCCAGCATGCGCAAGCCAAGACGCTCCCTCGCCTCTCTCCTTCTTCTTGAGGACAGTTCCTCCTTGTGTCAGCATTCTATGCGATGGATATATCTCTCTGGAGATCGGCCAGTGTGCCGCGGTGCGCTGAGATGAACTGAAAATGGAAGATAGGGCCTCAGAGCAACAACTGCAGTTGATATAGAGTAATGTGAAGAACTGATCTGCATCATTTCTGCAACTTACTGTTTCAAGTGACTCTCTAAACTTTTTGAGAAGCTGACACCATTCGGAAATCCTTGAACAGAAACACTAGGTATGTCACTTTGCAGCACACAAATCATTCATATCAGTACATCTGACCACAAATCTGTTCTACAGGCCACGTCTTGTTCCTCGAAACTAGGCCAAGAAAGCACATCTATTGCTGAGGCTATCCAAGAGATATATAAATGCATTTTAGTCATGACTGAATGACAAACAAAAGGTTCTGTGAGACAGGAATCTTGAGGCTCAGCTTTGACAGAATACACTGACTAATCCTTGCATTCTCCCGTCAATGGCTGCCCGTACATTCCCATTATGACACAGCCACATGGCAACGCTTTCCTTTGAGACAAGAAACACCATAGGGCACATTGCTCTTCTGACATTGATTAACGATCTAACAACTTCCCACCATGCCAGATAAAGGCAGTTTGGCTGAGGGCCAACACACAAGCGTGCACACAATCACATATGTTGAAACCTCCACCCAAACCCCCACGTCGTTCCACTTACTGCCACAGTGTGGACACCCAACACGCAATGTGTGAAAATAAGACCTGAACAGAGAGATGGATGATAGATGTTTGACCGTAATAGGGAACCAGGCTATTAGCACAACTGGGATAATGTAGCTTAATATTTAAAGATCTTGGCTGGTAGCAAAAATACTGCAGGTTAAAATTCCCCAAGAGTTGATTCAAGAAGGACCACCCTTCTACAGTCCCTTCTCAGGATGCTACAGGTGTATTTTAAATCACCCTGGATAAAACTAAATGACAGAGTAGTAAATTAGACATTGGCATTGCAGATCAGACACTTGAATGTAATTCTTGCAGTTACTGAGAGCCAAAGTACAGACCTGAGCAACGGCTTGACATGAGAGAATTTATGGAGGTTAAATACAGGTCAAGTGCTGGTATTCTGGATGCACTCAGGGGTGCTTTAGGAAGACGCAAGTAGGCCAACAAGAAGTGAGTTGTATTAGCTGCACCATGATATAACTACTGCCTGGACGAGGAGCTTAATAGAGCAATGGCAAAGAAAAGCAAAATGGCAGATCATAATGCATTGAGAATGGCCAGTTGTTGTAGTGGGGTCAACAAAGTCTAGGGTGAGTCCGACTGTTTTCAGGAAACTGGGAAAGAAGACTGTAATTGACCTTCCATTGAGTTGAGGGTGGTTCTTGGCTTAAAAGAAGAGTTACGTTCAAGGTAAATGAGTTGCAACCAGTTATAAAACTGATGTATATCAGAAAGGCATGCCAAGATCCACTATAGGTGTAGAGACAGGTAGGAGTAAATGAGACATGCTGAAAATAAGCAACATACTGTATGACAAGCAATGAATGCACTACAGCTCTGAGTGAAAATGAGAAGAGTATAGTTCTAAGTACTGAACCTTGTGGTACCCCAAAGCTGAAGATACAACAAATGTTGTCAAGTTGGTCCTTCTTCCATGACATGAGAGACTTCCCATATTACATATTTATTGTTCTTGCTTGGTATCGGCTAAACGTACTGTGCGAGTCTGCCATGTCATGGAAGATGGACCAATTTTACAACCACTGCTGCCTGCACATGCACACCACAACCTATAAAACTCAAGTTCTCCTAGATGCTCATCTAAACCCCACTTCACTGCAATTTTATGTTATTACATACCTGCATACTGCACACACCTCAGCAGGAAGCTGACGAAGAACATAAATTGAGAGTGAGGAGCCTAACTGTTTAGAAGATTTAACTCTGTTCTTTCTTGTGTCTGAAGAGAGTGAAATCAGAGGAGTTCCCACTACTGCATTTCCTGTGTGCTGTTGCTATGGCCTTTCACTGTCACTAGGCAGGAATGAACTTGCCGGAATTTACATACTTATTTGCCTACAAATGACCTTTCAGTTTCAGTTTCACTATGTTCCCCTATGACCCAAGCCGACTGAGAATCCTTAACCCTAATTCCTAAACTTAATCTTAGATTTGTCTCTGGCATCACTTAGGATAACCTCCTCACTCACAGTCCCAACAATTTATGTAACCAGCTGACTTATGTAACCACATATACTCAACAGCTAGTGTGCAAATTATACAATGTATTTCAGAAAAGTCAACTCTGTAAAAGCTAGATTTCAGGACACAATTTATTGAGGTATTACATGTCTCATGCAACCCAAATTGCCTTCTGCACCCACACCAAACATCAATCTTGAGGACTTTTTTTAACTAAACACTTTTCGTGTTACTTTTTATATAATCATAATCCCAAAAACTTAAAGACCAGTAGTTTTCAACTACAAACGGGGCATCATCTCTTCTCCCTGAGTGCAGCAGGCAGCGATTTTTACTGAAGATGACCTTACATCTATTTGGCACCAGGTGAAATTTACCCTCTAGGTAACTTGTAACCTAACTTTTTTTTGTTATAGAAAAATTTGGGTATTTGGAACATTCCTAAAATATTCTTATATAAAGAAATAATATTTAGTATTTTGCTTTCATCACCTCACCTATAGGCTTTAAGTAGGTGGGTCAAACCACCCCAGTTCACACCCAATTTAACAGCCTTTAAGTAACTGTCATCCGCATCAAAAAGAAAAGAGACTGTAATAAGCACTCATGCTGTTAAGCCAATAGTTGGCATAGTTCCTGCTTTTGGCGTAGGAGTGCCCACGTAATAACCCAGCAAGAATATCTGATGAATCTTTTATCTTACGTAAGTTTCCAAAACCCATCATCGTCTCCGTATCTGCTCTCCCATGAAGGATTTTCTTCTCACTTCCCCTTCAATCTGTTATTCTTTATTATAAGGAGCTGTGAATCATCCGGATGTGCCAATCTCGGATTTCATCCTCTCAGGCATATTCTGCCACATAAACAGTGCTCAAACACGCACTGATACTAACACAAACCTGCAGATAACCAGCAGGACCTATTTATAGAACACCCACCTACTCTCAGACTATAATTTTTAACATTGATCTTTTTTTACCACTTGGCCATCCTGAACTGGACAGGCACTCATACACACCTGTTGTCCACAGCGACCACTGATTCATTACACTCCTGTCATGCTCCCAGTGTGACACAAGCCTTTTGCCTTCTCCATTAGATGAGTCACAGCTCAATTAAACCTCCCCTGCCAGACAGACACACACACAATTAAAGCAGGCTGAGTGCTCAGGAGGGTGGCACTGGCTATAGCAGGCCTGGCCTCAGGCAAACGTCTCTTCCAGACTTTTGACTATCACCATAAAGTCTGGTCCAGTTTTTCTGGTAGAGCCCTGCCCAAAACACATGATGTAACAAAGCGGCAAGCAATAAATATAAATCCAGGACTCGATGGGTGTGTTTCACTTACATTAAGAAATTAAAAATAGACGCATGTGAACTGTAAAAAATATTTAGCAGCTCCTTCAGGTCTTTAAAAAAAATTAAAATAGTTTTATGAAATTTAAGGTCAGTAAAATCTCTTAAATTGTATAACAAACATCTAAGTTATAATTTTAAGAGGTCTTACATTCGTTATAGACAAACAGGAATTACGATACAGCCTAATGTGATTAAACTTCAAAACTCTATGACTAAATAAAAAAAAAAACAATCACTGCACTTTCCAAAGTAAAAACGCGGCACTGTTGCACATTCTACGGGTTCACAGTTTCAGAGCAGTTCACAATCAATGAAAACAGCGTATTTATGCCAATAGACTGCTGTTGATGAATTGTTACTTTATAACCTTTAAACCTAAATACACTGATCTATTTGAATGAGCAGTAGTAGTAAAGAATAAACATTTCAAAATAAAAGTCCCTCTGTATTTCAGATTTGTCCCACATTATGCATGATGTTTTATCATAGTTTCTTGGTTATTATTGGTATTTTGGTTACACAATAAACTGTATCTGGCATTTATATCAAAATAGGCTCTTGTAGCTTTTATCCAAGATGCAATGTTATAGGAAGGGAAAGACTAATAACAGTATTTAATACATTAAATATATAGATTTTATTAACATCGGCACAATAATCGGT
Source organism: Carassius auratus (assembly GCF_003368295.1). Lineage (NCBI taxonomy): Eukaryota > Metazoa > Chordata > Actinopteri > Cypriniformes > Cyprinidae > Carassius > Carassius auratus. The sequence continues at coordinate 4,647,258 of NC_039261.1, forward strand.
TTCAGTGAAATCTCACTGGTCCAAAAACTGGAGAACACAGCTTGATATTTTACCAAGTGTTTGCCATTTTTATGACTGATACTCATTGTGGATGTTTCGTGTGTAAAACATAAAGCGTGAAAAAGACTGACATGCCCAGAACATAGCTGTCAACCCTCCCGTTTTTTCCGGGTTTCTCACGTATTTTAGGTCTTTTCCCGCTGTCTTCCCGTTTTAGTATTTTCCCGTAAAATATCCCGTAATTTTACACTATGTGTTAACTCAGAACACGCATCTATCTGTGTCTGTGAAGTGGCTTGCACTTGGGTTGCTTTACCTCCAGTACAGCAGGTGGCAGTAGCTTAGGCTACCATCGAAGAAGAAGATGTTGCAGCGGCGCCAGCGGGCGGGAGGAAGAGGGAAAAAGTAGCGGGAAGTGAACTTCGAGAGAGTAGATGAGTGTGATATGCGATGATGGATTAGGACACCGAATGCCAAAATCACTGAATTAATCACCAACCAAAATTATGCCGATATTTGAGTAAATGGGGGTCCACCTTCCACTACCTGACAAGCAGCCATGTAGGTCCAAATTATGCCTACTGCAAAATTAGTCGTTGTCAGGAAAAACGACGTTTCTCAGCACGAAATTATTATTAATATTAAATTATTATTAATATTACCTTGTTCATAAATAAATCACTTTTAACATATCAATTGGTCTGTCATTCTTTAATATATATTGTGTAGTTATAAACTCTTTAGATTGTTAATGATTAGTGCTTTTTTTTAAGTTTGTGGATAAGAATCGTGTAAAAAAAAAAAAAAAATCCCTTATTTTGGGGATGGATTCCGGGAAATGTCCCTTATTTTCAATGTTCAATGTTGACAGCTATGGCCCAGAACTGTTGTGTCTCTGTGGGTACTGTCTGTATTTGCGTGTTAGATCTGGAATGTAAGTATCTTCGTATTGTGCAGTGGTCTCATTATTGTCTGGAAGTGTGTGTGCACAGGGGTTTCAGTGCTGAATGGTGCCAGTCTGAGAATGCCTTTGTGGTGCTTGCCTCGTCTGCCAGCCTCAAGACTGATTTATCAAGACACAGAAAACGAGGCAACCCCCCTTATGCCATCTCTCTGTCTGTCTCAAAAACACAAAGTCCCAAAAACACCCCCACCCCTGCCACAATCTAATTTTCCTCTAAGACAAGTGTTTTGCAGCCATAGCTAGACAAGTCTCACACGCTCTCATGCGGGGGGATGTTGGAGGTAAACAGCAACATCTTCTCTTTAATTTTATTTACGACACAATAAAATGTTGACATAAAAACCGTGGGAGGATATCTCTCCCCCTCCCTGTGCAAAAACTTCCATCTCTCATCCGCATCATTATCCGTCTGCGTCGTTTTCAATCGGCTGGCGAGACAGAGAGCTCGCAGGGGAAAGAAAAGCCAGCAGAACATTTTTAATCTCTGCTGTGTTCCTGACGAGAAAAAAAAAAGGACAAAATAAAAATAGGAATGAAAAGGCAGAGACTGAGAGAGTAATGTTGCAGTGTGGGTTGAGTTATGACAGGGGCTTTTTCCTTCACAAAAAAGTACTGTGCCGATATCATAGTTCAGTAAAGTAACAGCATGGTATTTTGATACATACCATAGAACTATATGTGCCGATAATCGGTAATGCGATATATCGCGGTAATGAATATGCCTGTTATTGTTATCGTGGCACTTTTAAATACCGTGAATAATTATATATTACAAATTGTTCCGAATTTGGAATGCATTTTAAGAATACTTTTTCCCATCAACTGGTCAAAATGCACAACACCGCTCTATGCTTCTGAAGAGACGCGCTGAATGAAAGCACATTCACTCTCTGACAGCAGATGGCGCAAAACTGCAGAAAATTCAGATGTTACCCTGGAAACCCCATAAATAAAGCAGCTGCTTTACTTTCTAAAACGTATTTACGCTTCATTAGTTAATACAAGTTAATTAATTAGATAACATAAAATGCCAATGAAAAATTCTTCTGAACATTAATTAATCTTAGGTATTCCAATATTTAATAACACATTGTTAAAATCGAAAGTTGCAACTGTGTTATTAAATTAGCTACTATGAACTAAGAGTATTTTTTTAACAAAGATGAATAACCACTGTAGCAAATGTAGCTATTGATCATTGTGAATGTTGATGGTTAACTAATGACATCTTATTGTAAAGTGATTCCTATGGGTCTTTATAGTTCTTTTGCACTTTAATCTGTGTAGTTTAGTCATATACAAACTTTTAACTTTATATATGTTTTCTGTATTGCTTTATTGTATTTAAATGTTCAGTTGTTTTTATAATAAGTATTAACAGTTATTTAACCTGTTTAACCTATTTAACAACTTTTTTTAAACTAAATTTCAATACCGTGATAATACCGTCTACTGTGATAAAAGCATTAGCAATTAATCACAACAGGAAAATTTGATAACAACGGCATATCACTACAATAGTACCAATAATTATTGAACATTATTTATTTGACAGTTTCGTTATCAGCGTCAGTTTGGCTGATTAGCAGGAGTGCTTTTTTAATCTTTTCCAAAATATACTAACAGCCTTTTTAACAACTAAAAAATATTTTTGGTAAATTATTTGGTAAATATTGCTTAAAATAAGTGTTGATTTCATTTTATGTATATTATATCAGATTATCTATATCTTATTAGAGTCCGAAATAAACACTCTCCAAGTGCCAAATGCAAGTAAAAAATTGGCTTAAGTGAATGAATAAGTTGGCTGGTAACTTTATTGGGAATGTAAACAATTTATGATAAAAAAAATATTCTGACCCTCTTTGATGTAAGAGATAAGAGCGTTTCAAGGTTTACAAACAGTCTATCAAATAAAACATACTTAGTGACTGACTTTGAAAAAACTTCCATCAAGAAGTTTATCTAGGATATTTAAAGGGACAGTTCACCCAAAAATGAAAATGAGATGTTTATCTGCTTACCCCCAGGGCATCCAAGATGTAGGTGACTTTGTTTCTTCATTAGAACACAAACCAAGATTTTTAACTCAAACCGTTGCAGTCTGTCAGTCTTATAATGGAAGTAAATGGGAATCACGGCTTTGTGAGTAAAAAAAATAAAACACACAAAAACAAGAGATAAATCATATCCAATCAAATCGTGATGGAGGCACTGCCTCAACTGACGTGATTGTCCCCCATTCATTCTCTTATAACTTTGTTATAAAAATAATGTAAAATATTTCTTAAAATGTTTCATACTTGAGAAAAGAAAGGGTAAAAAAAAAAAAGGGAAAGAGGTGCAGATTGTCTTTACCCGACATTGTAAAATAGCTGATGTTGGATCCCTGGTATTTTTCAATTACAATTGTACATGTCCAGAAAACATGGTTTCACCATCATACTTTTTTTGGTAATTTTTTATTAGTGATATCAAAGTTTTAGAGGTCTGTGAAGGGACTCACAGTCTTAATCTCTCCCATGCCGCAATAATAATAATAATAATAAGCACAATTTTGTTGAATATCATTTATTATGACTTCGGAGGACTTTATGATCAAGACGATGAGAGTCAGATCAGTATATCAGGAGCTGAATCACATACTTTATCTGATGCGTGCTAATTTGTCTAGTGTTTAAAGTACAGCTTTATTTAAAAAAATAATAATAAAAAACAATGGTGGCTGATATGCGTCTGGTACAGCCAGATAACATGAGCTTATATATCTGCAGTAGAAACTTTCACAGCTCATTGGCTGGTGTTATTGGCTGCATCAGTGCAGACCTGGGCTTCGTTTCGTCCTTTCTAATTGACCTTCTAATTCTTGCTGACAGAGATATTTATCGGTTTCTTTCTTAAAGGAATAGCCTACCCAAATATAAAAAGATTCTCAGTACAGACTCTCTATGACTTCTGTGGAACACACTGGACTTTTATGTTTTTAGAGCAAAATATATGGTAGGGTCTTATTAAAAACATCCTATTTTGTGGTCAATGTAAAAAAGATGGCAAGTAATTCAAGTTTGGTTTTGTGTAAATGATGAAAAAAAGATTCATGTTTGGTTGAGCTACCATCAATCTCATCTCAGAGATAAATACACAAAATCAATCTGAGAGATAAATACACAAACAATAGCATGAAAGATTTGTGCTAAAATCATCGTCTAGACAGAAAATGGGAGATTGTGAGCGTGTTTGCCTGGTGCATGAAGACATGAGGTGTCTGTGACCTTACGATGGCCCCTCAGGTGTCAGACGAGCGTCCGTCTTTGGGGGCCGCGAGAAGACAAGAGAGAGCTGGAGAGAGTGCATGGAAAGGGCACAAGCACATTAACGTCTCGTTTGGTGCGAGGGTGCCAGACTATAATGAATAAAGGAGGTGATATTAAAAAGAGAGAGAAAAAGAGGTGTGAGGATGCCAAGCGTTTGTAGAGACACAAAGAGACGCTGATAAAAAACCTGATAAAGTCAAAGGATGTTGGGAACCGAATACTAGTGCAGTGCTTACTTTATACTGCACTCTGTGCACTGCCTACTATTTTAAAAACAGTGTGCAGAAATATACATTTCAAAAACTGTTGTCAAATGTTTCATATAATTTTTGTATAAAAATAGCTTAACTTATGTCAGTTTGTTAAATATTTCATTAAAAAGAAACAAACATGATATTATTTTTGGTTTATTCCTTAATTTGAGCTCATTGTGTAGTGTCCCAAATAAAAAAGATATACTTTACAAAATAAATGCTTCACAAAAATATATGTATTTTACATTTTACAAGAAATTCCAGTGGTTGGCAGACCAATCAAATATTAACTTTGAAAGTTTACTTAAGTTAAAGTTAACTAAAAGATTTCTTAAATGGATACTCCATCCCAACTGAAAATTTTGTCTTTAATCACTTACCCCCATGTCATATCAAACCCGTAAAAGCTATGTTCGTCTTCTGAACACAATTTAAGATATTTTGGATGAAAACCAGGAGGCTTATGAATGTGTCATTGACTTCCAAGTAACTTACACTGTCAAAGTCCAGAAAAGTATGAAAAGCATTGTCAGAATAGTCTATATGCCATCAGTTGTTTAAATTTAACATTATGAAGCGAAGAAAATACTTTTTGTTTGCCAAGAAAACTAAAATAACAACTTTATTCAACAATTAGTCTCCTCTGTGTATCTCCGCATCAGAGTAGCACCATGGGGTGGAGTATCCCTTTAAGTTAAACTTAAGAAATGTGGCACATGTTACTTCTGATTCATTCGTCAAACTGGAATAGAAGTATTGTGTTTAAGTTAAATATTGAACATGTAATCTTGGTATTCTGTGCTAACAGCAAACTGATAATCTGCATACTACATGCAATATACACACTGCAAATGTATACGTGAAGTATTGAACTTCATATTGAACATATTATGGGATATAACACTAAACGTGGTGGGCAACAGTTGAATATGGAAACCTTGTGAGAGACCTAGCATGCAAACTAGGCATTCTTTGCATAACAAACTGGAAAGAAAGCAAGCCGTTTCAAACATACAGGTTTTATATGAGCATGGCCACGTACATGATTGCCATTCACAGCTGGAGTGTGTGCTTGTAGTGTCTGTGCTACTAGTGGTGCCTAGAAGAACTACAAATATAAAGCATGTTTTCAGTAGTGCTGTCAAACAATTAATCACGATTAATCGCATCCAAAATAAAAGTTTATTTGTTTATATATGTGTGTGTGTACTATGTATATTTATTATGTATATATAAATACACACACATACAGTATTTATTTTGAAAATAGTTATATGTATTTACAGGTGCATCTCAATAAATGAGAATGGTGTGGACAAGTTCATTTATTTCAGTAATTCAACTCAAATTGTGAAACTCATGTATTAAATAAATTCAGTGCACACAGACTGAAGTAGTTTAAGTCTTTGGTTCTTTTAATTGTGATGATTTTGGCTCGCATTTAACAAAACCACATTTTAGGTAGGTTCAAATGTAGGTATTAACTACATTTGAATAAATATAGTAAACTTTTTAAAATTGTAATAATATTTAATAATATGTCTGTTTTTACTGAATTTCTTTATCAAATAAATGTAGCCTTGGTGAACATAAGTCAAAAAATTCTGAATGGTGGTCTAAATATATATATTTAATGTATGTGTGTGTGTGTGTGTGTGTGTGTGTGTGTGTGTGTGTTACTTTAACTGTTGATTGCTATCAGGCTGTGAAGTGATTTTCAAAAAGTATAACAGAAAATCTTTATGAAAAACATTGCCTACCCTAGTTTTATTCTAATGTAAAGGTGCAGTGAAGACCACAGCATTCTATGGGGACTGTACAAAAACAGTCTGGCAGGTCCCTATGATTGTGTGATTGTGTGTGTGTGTGTGTGTGTGTGTGTGTGTGTGTGTGTGTTTATGGAGGTGTGGACAGCAAAAAGGCCCTGACATTAATGCCGGGATGGACGGGGGGTGTGTGTCTATACACTCTGTTAGTAACACTCTCTCTCAGCAACGCTGGAAGTGTCAGCTTCCACCCAATCAATGGCTCTTACGGTAGCACTAACAGCGTCTAGACGACAGGGTCATTGACTGCTCTTCACAAGTGTGTGTGTACGTCTCTGTACAGAGGTCACACGCAGGACACGCGCTCTCCAGCGGGACAGACAAGGCATTACATTGACCGCGTGTGTGGGGGGAGATTGCTATCTCGTCCTCACATACCTCAACACACACACAATCTGTTGGCAGACTAAACATTTGACTTCAAAGGCCATGTGGTGAATTAAACCATGTCTGTTCTGTCTGCACGTCTGATGAATGAGGGCACTAGAGAAACGAAACTAAATGCTGAATGCTTGTCATAAAAGGCCCAAGTTTAGACACAAAGATGGGTGGCCCTGACATTACAAACTCACATCTGACATTACTTTATAAAAGTTCACAAACACATACTCGAACACTTGGCTAGAGCATTGTAAGAGCAGTTTAAATTCCTCAAATCCCTGTTGTACATAGGCTTTACTTAACGTGCGCTCTTTGGGTTACTGTGATGATTACTAACCTCAGCACTCAAGGGAGCAATAGAGTTAATTTAAGATGACTGTGTCATTGAATTACTTATTCAGGTAGCTATAAACAACAGCTTTCTAGTTACAGAAAGATTATAGCATACAGCTTGACAGTCTACAGCATAAAAATGTATAATACACTAAAATACAGGGTAAATGTGAGCTGCTAGTATACTTATTTTGGGGGGTAAATTATGTGTTTTAGGAAGCATAACGTGTACAAAAATAAATAAATAAATAAAAAAACATAAAACCGTGTTACAATAGAGTTTAACAGACCACTTTACTTCTTCACTTCAAGCGGCCTTGATTCCTGAAGTATTTTTCCCATTCACTTTTCCATACCAATTTTGGGAAGGTGAAGTTTCGGGAAGTTGGAGAAAGAACTACAATCCCATGAATCATTGCAAGTGATAATCAAATGAAAAATGATGGAGGAATATTAAACTATTGTTTTAAAGATATTGTTTATATAGAGAAAGTATACGTTTTTTGTTTATTTTATATATTTATTGGAAAATTTACGTTTTGCAGTGCTTCATTGGAGTTATTTTGGCATGATTTGGTAATCGCAGTTTCTCTGACAGGTGGCATTTTTGGAAGAATCATGGGTAATGTAGGCTCTCCAAATCTTTGTTTATTTTTCTTCAATGGAGGCCACATAAAAATGGTGCAAAAAGGTGCTTTAAAGTGCAGTTCAAATGTTTTCAAGATCACAAGATCAGTGCCAGTTGTACAGCCTTAGCCCTACTCATTGTTTGTGGATCCTTCTTCTACTCTGAGACTTTTCCAGTCGGATTTACACAACCAGTAAACTTTGATGTTGGACTGTGCATATATATATTTAACATATACAAACTTTTCATTCATCATAATGTAGGTTTTCACCAGGAATTTTGCTGTTAAAACGATTATTTTATATATATATATATATATATATATATATATATATATATATATATATATATATATATATATATATATATAAAGCATTTACCATCAATTAACAACCGTACAGCTCACAGTGGGTCTGTATTTAATAGTTTAGAAGCTATCGTTAAAAATCAGTTTCCCTGTGGAGAAATGAATGGGATTTTACATCCGGATCCTTACGTTTGCACGCTATAGAATAGCCTCAGAAAATGGCTGAATCGCTGTTCAGTGTTCTCCCTAATGAACTAGGGAACATATTGAGACACATCCTAGATAGGCAGCTCACCAGGTTCTGAAACTCCCTAAAATGGTCATAATTAGTGCTGGCCAGTAACTGATTACATGTAATCTGGATTACATAATCCGGTTAAATAATATATTTACAATGCAATATCAGACTACAGTTACTTATTTATTAATTACATGATTACATACATATTATTAACTCAATAGCAATAAATTATTAATTATTTCTGTATTCTCCTTTAATCTTTCTTTTCCATCTTCCATCTACCACTTATATACATTCAGTCTTCCAGTTTTGTAAAAATTAACACAGTTGTGGACCAGTCACTAATAGAGTGGCTGAAATTACACAGATTTACATAAAATGATTTTTTTAGAAGTGTTTTCTCAACATTTCAACATTGCATCAACTACTGATGAACATGAATTTTATTATCTCAGTGTATTATTTAACCATGTATTACCCTGACGTTAGTTAATGGTCACATGACATGCAGGTTAACAACTGAAATATTTAATCCTTTTTAGCAAGTGCTCTATTTTGTCTGCCATTATTTTAAAATTATTTATTTAAATGTTAAATAAATTTAATTTAATAACATTTTGTGTGTTTTTCATTAAACTCACAAACTGTCTGCAGTTCCTTCATAAACTCCAGTTTGGGAAACTTTGATTAATGCACTTCATGTTGATAATAACAACAAAAGGAATATGTCTTCTTTCTCTTTGTATTTTTATATCGATATGATACAAGATTATCCTATATCTCTATAATGTGATAAACAAGTTAGATCAAAAAACTAATCTAAAAGTAATCAGAAAGTACTCTGATTGTTTTACCTAAAAGGTGTAATGTAATGGATTATGTTACTAACTACACAATTTGTAAGTAATCTACCCATCACTGATCATAATCCATCCATCATCCCTCAACAGACCTCAGTCATCACTTCATTTGTGTAAGGGAAGACAAAAAGGACCTTCCTACATCCATTCAGGTTAACTGTACACAGTACAAAACAGATTGCCTTATTTATTTTGCCATAAAAGCCTCGTCGGCTTAAACATGGTGAGTTCTGACATTTAAAACTCTGATGTTCTTGTAGCTGAAGTGTTTTCAGGATCGGTCTGCTCTGTCTCTCCGTTCCTGAATGGGTCTGATTGTATTCGTAATGTTCCGGAGCGCGAAGCCTCTTTCTAAAGGCGCCCTGTGTTAACAGATGACGAGAGACACAAGCCACAGCTGTACGTGCAGTACAATCTAAAGAATGAGGGCTTGTACAGTGCTGTTCTGTTCCGTTCCTACACAAACACACATCTCAACTGAAACCATGCCAACTGCAGGCAGAGTCTGCCACAGCTCCAGCGAACATTTATAGCACACTTTTCTCACAGAAAAGGTGAGGGGTGTGTGTGTGCAAGAGAGAGACACAGGGAGCATAGATAAGTGTTAGCATTTACGCATTGCTATTTAAAGATTTTTGCAACCATTTTCACTCAAACACCTCTGAAAGTCTTCGTCTAGCACATGGTTTAGAGGTCACCCCCTCACTCAAATCAGGCAAAGGAAGAAAGCGTCTAATTTGCAGCACCCATGCGGTTCATACTAACTAACGCCACCACATTGGCTCAACATATACAACTCTGTCCTCTGGGAAGGCGCACCAGAGGGGTATGGCCTGGGTCGTAGGCTGTGCCCCGGGAGGGGATTAAGGAACCGCTATGGAGGCCTAAAGCGTCTCCATCTGGACTTTCTATCAGAAATCATGTCCCACAGGCGCTAACTTGGGGCATGTCCATGCAATATGTTCCACAAGAGCTAGCCAGAGCTTGGCATCAATGGCAGAAGACAGACTACGCTACGAAAACACAAAGGCTTAATTTGTGGTATGAGACACAAAGATAGTCTGTACCACAGAGGTGGATAACCAAAGACTGAAAGCATGTAGCTACGCTGTGCTTCAAAACACAATTTCATGGGTAAATAATAAACAAACAGATTTTAGCGTGAAAACGCCATGAAATCAAATTTGACCACATTTGACATAGAGCCTTATGAAATCCATTTTATTTATTTATTTTTCCCTGTTGTGATTATAATTTTGTGGTGGCATTCATGGCACCAACAGACACGTTTATAATAAGATGTAACACAAAGGAAAATGATTTGATCAAAGACGATTCTACGCTACGAGTTTACTTATAGACAACAAAACTGTACAGTGTGAATTAGTGCTGGTGTCATTACAAACGTAAAAAAATAAACCGGTTGGTTGATCACAGGGTAGAAAGATTAGGGCTGGGAGATTTTTCATATTTTATTCATTTAGGGTTAGGGTTAGGGCAGTCGCTTACTAAAATTAACCATGGCTTTACTACAAATAATTTACCACAAATATTATAGTTAAAAAATGGTAACCACTGATTGAACATTTTGCTACACCAACCATATACTGTAGTTTAAACATGGTAGTTGTAGTAAAACTGTGGTTATGGTAATCAATACGTTAAAAAACAGGGATACTACACTTTTACTATAATAAAATCATGGTTAATTTTTATAAGTGGTGGAACGGGGAAAAATACTGTAATGAACTATTTCTGTATGTTTGATACTTGTTTGCATGAAGGTGACAGGCAGAGAGCGGCTGTTATTTTCATTGTTTTGTATAAAACAATTTCTGTTTATAGTAGCCTATTGCTGGTGTTACAATTTAGTCATTTTGACTTGCCTTAACTTTTTTTGTTGTTGTTGAAAACACCCTCACCCTCAAAAGATTTTTTGAAGACTGTTGGTAACTAAACTGACTTCAAAAGTATTTTTTCCATATCATTACAGTTGGTTACCAACATTCTTCAAAATATCTTTTGTGTTCAAGAGTAGAAAGAAACTCAGTTTGACTTCATTTTGATGGTCCCTTTAACACATTCTGTTGACTATAAGTAACACTGCACCTACATATCTACTAACTCTGATTAGAGTTATAGTAGAGTATTAGTAGACTGGTAGGGTTAGGGTTAAGTTATCATGTACTTGTCAGTAGAATGTCTGTTGGGACACCATCACAGTAAAGAGCTAACATTAATCAGACAGTCTACTAATACTCTAGTGAGAGTTTGTTGACATAGGCCTATAGGTGCAAAGTTACTGTATCGTCAACAGAACACTCAAAAGGCACCATCAAAATAAAGTGTCACCAGAAACTCATGCAGGTCTGGAACAACTTGAGGTTGAAAAAATGATGAAATGAACAGATTTTTTGTGCGCTATCCCTTTAAGTTGACTAGCTAAATATATATATACATAAAATCAAAACTGTTATCTTAAATTGGTCAAGTGTCTGAATTTTTTTTTGCCATATGGCCCAGCCCTAGTCTGTCTTAATAGTGTGTCATGCTCTCTACTGCGAGACCTTCCCCTTCAGGCCAACAGAGTTTGGCCAAACACAAGCCATGGCGAGAGTGCTGCCCCGAGAGCAGTTTGACCGCGCGGTCGGAGACGGACGTCATGCATTCCCCGCCTGTGTCAGGAAGCTTTCCTGCTATGCTGTAGGAATGCAGGCTTCTCTCGGCTCTCTCTCCTCAGGCCAGGAAGAGAAGAGAGAGAGAGAGAGAGAGAGAGAGAGAGAGAGAGAGAGAGACGTGGGCAGGCTACAAGCGAGGAGCAGTCTGCCTCGCCACTTATGGGCATGTTAGGTGGCAGTGGCACAAATGACCATAATGAGTCTGAAGCTGGTGGAAGGAGCCGATCATGATATCACAATGCCTTTTTGTGGCATCTGTTGCCAGGTTTCGCCATCAAGCAATCCAAGCCAAAGTACAAGCCTATCTCATTCCTCATCTGTAGTCAGGATCCGTGAACCCAATCATTGCCATAGCACCAACATTCACGACTGATCACGGGTCAGCTGATGAACGCTGTGCCGTCACAGATGGCTGAGTGATGTCTGCATGGATCAGCAAAGTCATCTAGACTCATCACACCACGGCTATCAAATAACGGGCCTAGTCTGGCTCACTCGCTCTCCAGACGTGTTTGTACTCTGTGTTTGTGCGGGTGATCCAAAAGCTTTCTTTAACTAACGTACTTGCAATTTTTATAGCAATGACAATGTGACATGAAAAATCTGGGTAACACTTTAGAATAAGGTTCCATTAGTTAATGTTAGTTAACTACTTTCGTTAACATGAACTAAGCTAGAACAATCCTTCTACAGCATTTATAAGTCTTAGTTCATGTTAATTTCAACATTTACTAATGCATTATTTAAATCAAAAGTTGTGCTTGTTAACTTTAGTTAATGCACTGTGAATTACCATGAACTAACAATGAATAACAGTATTTTCATTAACTAACATTAACGAAGATGAATAAATACAGTAATAAATGTATTATTCATTGTTTGTTCATGTTAATTAATACATTCACTAACATGAACTAATGGAACCTTATTCTAAAGTGTTACCAAAACCCTGTGCTGCTTTCCCTTATAACATAATTATGTGTTCAAAATTGTTTGGATGTGCAAAATAATTAAATGTAAGTCCTTATATATTTTTGTCCAAAGTCCAAAATACATTTTTAAAACGCAAAACCTTATGGTGTGAGAACTAATACAGTGGGTTTTCTCAAGGGTTTTTATAATGGGGTGGGTCAGGTTAAGTAAGGTAAGGTTTATGAGTAAATTAAGTTCTGTGGTACCTGACATTTATTGGATTATGTAAACTGCAAACACTTACACCCCAAACATATGTGACCCTGGAGCACAAAACCAGTCTTAAGTCATTGAGGTATATTTGTAGCAATAGCCAAAAATTCATTGTATGGGTCAAAATTATAATTTTTTCTTTTATGCCAAAAATCATTAGGATATTAAGTAAAGATCATGTTCCATGAAGATATTTTGTAAATTTCCTAATGTAAATATATTAATATTAGTAACTTTTGATTAGTAACATGCATTGCTAAGAACTTCATTTAGACAACTTTAAAGACAATTTTCTCAATATTTTGATTTTTTTGCACCCTCAGAATCCAGATTCAAAAAGTATCTCTGTCTTATCCTAACAAACCATACATACAATGGAAAGCTTATTTATTCAGCTTTCAGTTGATGTATACATGGCAATTTTAAAAAAAAATTACCTTTATGACTGGTTTTGTGGTCCAGGGTCACATATGTAGTCACTTATTACAAACATACGGCTACAAAATTAGCGTTTTGAGCTGTATGTAATTCATGTTGTATATCAAAACGCCAAAGTATTCTCAAGATATATTTACCACAGAACTTGTTTTACTCATAAATTGAAAAACTCCATAAAAAATCAGTGGTCAGTGGCGTTGAGATGCAATTTTATGAAATGCTACATACTTAGTGCATCGTATTATAATGAGAATTGGGACACAATCAAAGATTCCTCTTGGCTGGGGTAATGAAAAGAGTGGCAACAGGATGTGTACAGATTGAATAATTCTGGTTTAAGAGCCATTCAACTGGACGGCACTGGAGACACGGCTGAGGACAGACTACTTCAATGGCCGCAAGAGAGAGCAGGATTTAATCTTCATGAATAAATATGTTGGCAAGCAATGGCTAGATATGCATCAACACTCTCTCAACATCTAATATTTTATTCTGATCTTTCTCTCGCTCTGTATTTTGGATGTGTGACTGACATCGGGCCATTTTTGTTTTGTTTACTGGCTCCCAAAGTAAGTTCTGTGCTAAACAGATCATGGGATGTTATTATAATCGCTGTAAACTGTGCTGCTGGTGCAGTTCTGTTCAGTTAAAAGCCCTGAATTATTTTCCCCAAAATATTAAGGTTAAAGACGAAAGACTTGGCATCGTTTCCAGTGCTGCGCATCCTCACAGGCTTGATTCAAGCCTTGAATAAAGACTTCGAAATCAAGCGCTGTCCCTAACACTCCCTCTTCCTGCCCGATGAATTATTCCTGCAGGAAACTAATCCATCAATAAGCCTTCAAAGCAAAAAGATGCGTTGAACCAGGACTCTGATCAATATTTATGGGGCATACATGAATAAAACTGAGCTTCTTCAAAAGGTGGCTAAGAGAAACCTGCAGAAAGACAGAAAGGCCCTTTTTCTCTTCCTCGCCATGGATGCTAAAACCCAGTGAATTCGGAGTAGTCTTAGCCTGAGCTAGAACAGAGAGCGGCTCCCTGGGTGGACTGGGAAGGGTGCCTGAAATTTCTAAAAATAAGATTGAGAAGGAAGAAGACAGAAAACAGAGGCCTGTTAGTCCCTAATCAGTCTCCCAACCTTAGGAACAAGTACATAGATGGCTAGAGAGATAGGCCTGTTCCCTAATGCTCCAGCACCACAGGAGTGGAGATTTATGTACGACATGTATTATGATGTAGTGATTGTTGATGGAAAGCATTCGAGTGAGTCACAGTAAGCCCTGTTTGCTGGCTCTGCTCGATACATTACACACCATGAAATCAAAAGTGACGCTTTGTTGCTTTTAGTACAAGTCTCTTAGCTTTAAAGCCTTCTATCATATATGCTAAAGCACTCCAAAACATATGTAGGCATTAAGCATATGTACATAAAGTTTGTGGTCTTTATCTTTCAGGAAAATTAAACAAATCATCATCATCTTCTTTTCAGGTATGTAAACACGATTATCTCCAATGAAATGGTATCTTGAGAGAAAATGTCTTCTTAATACTTCCTCCCTGTGACTAGAAATACCAAATAAAAAATTGTTATGCAGGTTGAAAGTCCATCCCAATAACAGTCCACAAGATAAGTGGTCTAAATGTATTCAAATGGTTGTGGAAGGTGAAGGACCATAAAATGTTCTTCCAATCAAGTTCCTCAATCTGAGGGCTATGATTACGCTACTACAGAGCGAGCGAGAATGGAAGGTGTTATTATTGTAAAATTATGTGCTTTATACTGTAATGTTGTCTCACCGTTGAATAAGACATAAGGTAATCTGAACCTCCCACCAACCCAACTCATCATGTCACAGTCATGAGTTCTGAAGGGGGCATGGCTTTGGAGAGTGATTTGCAGGGAGGGTGAGATCTTATGGTGCGTATCATCAAGTATTGTCGAATAGATCGTATTTATTAACTAAATGTGCATGAACACCATTACAAAGCCGTAATCACCAGTTGGGAGTGCTGGATTTTCTTTAAAGGAGTCTTGTGTTGCTTTTTTAAAGATCATTATTTTGTGTATTTGGTGTAACAGAATATTGTTGACAAAACACATAATTTTTCAAATAGTGTACATTACTGTAGGTCCTCTATGCCCAGCCTCAATCAGTCTGCTCTGATTGGCCAACTGACCCAGTGCATTGTGATTGGCTGAACACCGCAAGCACTCGTCAGAAATGTAACGCCCCTTTCCATTATCGCGAGCTTCAACTTTGAAAATAAATGTAAAGACAGTTAATAATGTCCTTAGTTTTAGCATCAGTTCAAGCCTGAAAGAGGAACAGAGTGTCGTGACAGACACAGTGTTGAATCTCGTGTGTGTTTGCAGTAACAAGCCACAGACGGTTAAGACAGCTGACTCCACTGTGTGACAGTCTCTCTCTCTCCTCTCTCTCTCACACACACACAAAACTCTGCATTTGAACAGTCAAAAGCCAATACCTAATCTAATAACAAAACATACTTACAGTAGCAAATTCAGAAGCACCAGATTGTTGTAGCAAAGTCAGAATTACCTCCACTGGCTCACAAAACGGTCGTCCATAAAATGCGTTGCTGTTCTGTTGTAAGCAATCTTAAAGATTGCTAAATGAATCTACTTTTGGAAGGACAAATAAAGTGCTTTTTCTTTCTCCTAAATACACACAGCATCTCCCTGACATGACTGCTTCAACACTAACTGTTACTGAAACCAGCCTTCTTTGTTTGCATGAACATTTGGGCTGCATTATGCAAATATTTCCACATAGCGAAGTTTGTGGGGGCGTGTTTGAATAAGGCATTTAAGGGGGGGCGTGGCAGTCTTCTATTTGATAAAGAATAACTTTTTGGATTTGAGACTTAAGTCTTTGCAACTAAACAGATCTTCTTTATGCACCAAGAGCTTGTAACACTCCAAAGAGAAAGTACAAATTTCAATCGCATCATACGGACCACTTTAAGCATGCAATGATATTCCACAATACTTATAGGTATATTCGTTCTTTCTATTTTCGCTCTCGTAAAACCAGTCTCGTGTCTCGTCTCGTGGGATAAGTGTCTCATCACAAACCTACAAATTAGGCATTTGTTGCATCTAGTGGGAACATAATTACTGATTATAATGACTTAAACTGTATTTTTACACATTGCGTTGTTTATTGCGCTGCAAAACCATGTCTGCATTTGTGATCTGAGAAACAACAAACAACAAGCTCAACTTTACACTGCTCAAAACTCGCGTTTGAATCATCAGTGGCAAATTCTTTAAATATGAAAACGTACTTACAGACTGTGAGTCAGAAGCACCAGACTGTCCTTGCTAAGTTGAAACTGCCCCACTTTATAGAAACAGACACCAGCATTGTAGGCTACTCTCACAGAAATCAGTCCTCGTCCTCCGTAAAATGCAACGCACACATCTGAATAATCGGGTTGAACTGTTCTGGAACAGTGTTGTAAATACAACTTAACCACTGATTTCTAGTTGTGTCCTCTTTTGGAAGACCAAACAAAGTAGCCTCATTTTTACAATGAAACACACAGCATATCCACAACATGGCGGCAGCGGCAACAGACAGAATAAAAGTTACGACTTCTTTCTTTGTGTGAACATTTGGTTGTTGTGCAAATCTTCCCACATCGTGACGTAGACATGTGAGGGCTTGTTTAATGAGCCGTTTTAGGTAGAAGCAGTTGACTCTTAACTTAAAAAAAATATCATAATATGACCCACGAAAGTGACTTGAATGCACCTGACTACGTAAACACAACTTAATCTCATAAGTCCGAATGTCTGAGGAGGACATTATGCTTTTAAATGCATTATGCTTTTAAAGCTAACTGCTAGCCTCTGAATCACCTACCCTACCTTTAATTTTGTGCGCAAGTTTTGTAACTTCTGCTAGTCTAATATACTGACATGTCAAAAGTCAAAACTACCACACTACGCATGAATGAACTTCATAAATATACTGAAGGAGTGAGTCATGCTATCAACATATTTGTGGTAGGATTCAAAAGATTACTGTAACACTCACTCCAAGTTGGACTGCATTTTTATCAACTGTTTTTCAATGCTCAATGGCTGTTGGATGCAACAATATAAGGTAACTGGCAAAACACTGTGATGTAAAAACAAAATCATGCAAGAGCGAACGTCAAAAACTGCAGCACCCAGTGTAAACAGCTGGGCCAACTTCAGACAGGTCAACAAAAACAAACCTTCAGGGAGGACAACTTTATTTTCATATGCTCTCAGCGCTATTGATCTAATAAGAGTCATGTCTGTGCAGAAGACTGTCTCCGGGGAAGTGTTAGCTGCAGGATCTGATCCAGCCCTTGCTCATGCACAGGCGAAGAGGGAATTTTGGGGAATTTTTGACAAATTTTGAGTTAAAATCTGAAGAATAACGGCATGTTCAAACTAGATTATATATTCAATGTATAAAAATAATACGAATACAAACTGTGCAAGATATACAATCTACAATTCCGCTTTTCTACAACAATGCCAACCTGAATTTTGTAAGGTTTGCATTCTTTTAATTCCGAGGTCATATTGTGATTTATAATCCTTATATTGATTACACATCTTCACATATGAATTTATAGGTCTGAGCTCACCAAACTTTAATGCTGCTAAATGCACAACTTCTTGTGTTTCAAGAGCAAGTCTGCAGATTTGAGCTGACAGATTATTGTGAACACACTACTAACCCATTAAATGACAATTATGGATTTATAGGGTTAAACATGTTAAAATGTTTTAAACTGGTTTTATTAATAGCTGAAGGCATTATCCAATTAGCCAAAATATTTAATAAAGACGTAAGGAGCCAGAGATTCATAGGACTTTATGCATGGCATGCGTTCCCTTTTTGTGGAAATGTGTGGTGCATCA